>NC_134045.1:14439721-14657221 GCF_965140245.1 Athene noctua
ATATTTGGTTAATTATCCATTCAAAAGAAAAATCTCTAAAAATAATGAAGGCATATTTGTTCTTTCCAGTATTCAGGAATCTTGCTATTTCTGAATGTTTTAACCTGTTTCTATAAGGAACATTTTTGTTTTGACACTTCTGGAGGGATGAGTAAGTTTTGGGTCCTGTCATGTTCATGGTGGATTGCACCATATTTTAACTCTGCACTAAAACTCTATTGGTGGCAGATACTCAAAGGGACAGTGGTCTGTTACCTGGAGAAACTACTGTAGTTGAAGAAATGAAGAGTGCAAATTTGAAAGAATGCATTAAAAGGTCTGGTCAGGAGGATTTTTAGTGCAATCAAAGGCAGTTCCATTCCCAGACTACACATAATGGGATTTTAACATCAAACCTGTTTAACCTTTTTGAAAGTTGTTTGCTACAACAATGAAATTCTAGCTCAAGTATTAGAGAGAAAATCCAGAAAAATACTTCTGAGGAGTTCTCTCCAACTTTAAGCAAAAACATTACCCTTAGTGAGTTCCTTTACTCAGTGTGACCAAATTGCCAGTTTGACCCTATTAACCAGTAGTTAGATTACTAAAATCAGCAAATTTGTTGAGTAAGAGAATTCTTCACTGAACTTCTGGAAAACTTCCTTCTGTTTTTGCATAGAAGAGGGCTTGGTAGTGCAAGTTAATGAGTTTGTTTTGAGAAACCTTTGGTGGCTTTGCCTGTGTTAGATTGTAGACATACACTGAAATTGCTAAAACTGCTGGTGAAGCACAGGAGGAGGATGCGAAGGAGTTGGTGGTCCCTTGGAGGAATCCAGCATAATTGCCATCAGTTCCCATGCTGTCAAATGTGCTTAGCCATGTCCCTAGCACACCCTGTCCTGGTGGGGAAGGTTGATTTGCCATTGTTCCCTCAAATGAGCATGCCAACCAAAGTCCTTGATAATGCCAGAGGCAATGGGTTTGCCTATGATGTTGACAGTTAACTGCTACTAACTGATCTTATATTGCTGGTTGTCAGCCATCAGAAGACCCTCAGATATTTAAAACATTTGATGGCTAGCAACTTCTGCACCATGGATGAAAAGCAAAGAAAGATCTGGACACATACTGTCTCCTATCTATAATTCTGCTTTGACTATGGTCTTATTAGGCTCATTTTTCAGGGAATATTTTCAATAATGCTTACTGATGTAAAGCATTCTCAGCCAGAAGTCTTGCAAAGCATTATCAGAATAAAGATAAATGTGTGGAGAATCACTATTTGGTTTCATTTATTGTAATAGCTGTGGTTAAAATGTAGATCATACATTTTGTGGATCACAGTCTTAATTCCAAAAATTGCAATCATCATAGGTGGATTATATCTGCAGCTTTTCAAATAGATGACAGAATATATTTCTATGCTGTTTTTCCCTAAAGAAAATTTGAAAGATAAGAGACAGGAGTTTCAAGTAACATCACAACATTCAGTTGTCAAACTATGAATGGAAATTGCCATCACAGGGACAGTGTTTACTCTCATACTTCAAAAAAACTGTGGTGAAAGTCTATCCAAGAAGAAAGGAATTTCTTAAAAATAAAATAATATCTCAGTAGATGAGCAGTGATTCAGTGTAGCTAAAACAAATACTAATTGCAAAGAATTCTGGAATACAGAGGAGGAAGCACATTGTTGTTTGGTGAACAGCACTCATTGGAGCAGTACTGCAGGTGGAGCAGTACTGCAGGTGATGGTCTATCTAGCAGTTCTTTTCTGGAATACAAATCTACAACACTCATCAGTGTCCTGTCTGGTATCTGAGCTGCCTCTTTTAAGTTGAATCTTCACATCATTGTTTATTTTAAATACACTATGCTACTCTTCTGCAGTTTTACGATAAAACTTGGTATGATAGCAGTACTACGGACTGTTAAGCAGTGACAAGTTTTGGTTGTCCACCCTTTATTAAAATGTTTCAGCATGTATCAGCAAACTCTGCTGCCCCATAGTCAACAGGATCCCTTTTCTGACACAAATACAAATCAGCCTCATGACTGGGCATGTATCTGTAGTGAGATACCACAGAATCTGTAGCCAGAAAAGAACCAGTAGTAGTAAAATTGTTGAAATTATTTCAGTTTCATTTGACCAGTTTATACTGCCATTCACCTTTTCTCAACCCCATACATTACTTTGTTAGGTTGGCCAGTCCCACTATAGACAGCTTTCAAATGTAATCAGTTGCAAGCCAGTTTGTTATGTACCAAATTCTGCATGGGCTTGCCAGGCTATTGGAGTGGCTCCCACTAGTACCATCCTGAAAAGGCATGGAAACATGTGTCTCCACAAATGCAGTAGCCTGCATTCGTGGAGTTTAAATTAGTCTGTTCACTGAGATGGTACTTATTGCATAGTGTCTCAATGTAAGCTAGTGATTGGCCAGAATTAGATTCTTAAGACTCTCCGACTTGCAAGGTAGGAGTTTGGGTCTAAACAATCTCTACATTTATCCCAGTATGTTCACATGTTGTCAGACTCAGAAATTTATTTTGTACATATAATTCTAGGCTGTTTTTCTCAACAGAGCAAGGTGCTGAAAGTTTCCTATCTATACAAAGTGTTTATCTGGTCTGGTTAGCGTTTTCATCCTATATACTGCAGGTAGTTTTACTAATGTTCAGAATAGTGAAAATGTGGTGAAAAGCTGGTCTTCCTCTATATGTTGTGGAATTATTCAAGATGTAGTTGTGAAACTTCTGTCACTTCTAAATGTGACTCATGTCTGTCATCCCGTGGCCCTAAGAAGATGTGTTTAAAGTAAGCATGTCCACTTTGAAAGATAGGTTATTTCTGAGTCATTTTCTTTAAAGTCAGTGTTACTTTGTAAGGGTTAGGTTTCCCATTTATCTTCTTTACTGCATATCTTACCTTTCTGAGATAAGATTTCCTTCTGTTGTCATTTAATGTCACATGAGCATCATCAAGCTGGTAATTTCACATTGGTGGATGTTGTGTGATGGTTACAGAGTGGTCACTGGTTCAGAAGACACTGATTAGAAAGGGTGTAAAACATTGTAAAGCCATTCACAGTCGTGGGAATCAAACACTCATCAGAGTGGAGAACAAAAGGCTGTGCTTTGTTAGAAAGGCATTAAGGACCTGCTGCTGCTTTGGGATGTGTGGGGGAACAGGTAGATCTCCAGGAATCTGAAATAAGGAGGTTTTGCCACATTACTTTTTCCTTGCTGTCTGCTCTAAGATGCAAGAAATTATTTTCAACATTGTGGTGCAGAAGGCTAAGCGTAAGAGTTGACTATTCGCTTTTTCCTTCTTATCCTCAGCTGCTTACTGCTAAGATCTTGGTTTACAGAAACTGAGCCTGTGAATACGTACTTAAGATAGTGCTATATGCTTTTGACTGTCTTCAAGAGGATCAATCAGTACCAAATGTACTCGACTGATTCCAAGTATTTGTATACATTTGCAATAGTGTGTTACAAATTCAGTCCTGGGATGGATTTCATTGCATCATTATCTGCAGATTTTTGCAGCCAGATGTGTTTCCTGTACCTTACCACACACTTACTAATATATGGGACCATCATTCCCATGATGGTCTGAATATTTCCAGAATGTTTTACAGTATTTCTGTTTTCCAAGATGGTTGATAGTTAAGTCTGGCCCTCACAGGCATGGCAGAGGAGCTCATGAGAACATTTTGTCAGAATTTCTGACAATGTTCATGAGGTAGAAGGGCAGTGGCTGCTGTGCTGGTAACAGAGAGAGAGACAGACTAATTCCAGGGCAAGACAGCTTTCAAAATCAAGTGAGCATCACGTGACTGTATGCGTATAATTTAAAAAGAAAAAACCTAGAACTTCAGCACAGCCTGTCTCTCCAGTATATGAAAAGTGAAGCAAATAAATACGGCCCTGAATACACTTTTTAATTTTTCAACACTGTATTTAGCCAACTTTAGTTCACTCTGTTGACTGTTCAGTCAGACCGTTTTTAAATTAAAAAGGAATACATGGTTGAATTATTTATTAAACAAAAGGTGCTTCCATGCATGCAGACTACCTGGGTTTTGAATTTCTTTTTCCGTTGGAGTTTGAAGAAAGTGCATTGCTAATAAGTTAAGAGATGGAACAACCTTCCTTCTAAAATAAGTCTTCCTCTGTCTCTGAGCCAGACAGTAAGCTAACTTGTGTCTGTCCGGTCACAGAAGAATGCCTGATCTTCATTCGAATGTCTAATTTTGACCTTAGTGTGAAGTTGTTTCCTCAGTTTGGTAGGCTCCATAGAGACAAAATGCTCTTACTTTCTGGTAATGAAATGTGCTTGCAAATAATTTAGTCTGTATTATCTCCTAATTTTATAGATGCTCCTGATGGGTTAAAATATGTATTTGCTGGTGGATTAATGCAGAGGAACTGTAAACTAGTGGAAGAAGGCTTGCAAAAACTTTGTACCATGTCCTCATCAACCTGTATGTTCCATGAGATTATCAGTTCATCGTAGAGGGGTACTCTGTACAACTGCCTTTGCTTTGTTCAGTCCTCATTACTGCCTCTCTGTTGGTGTTCCAGAGTTGTGCACAGCCAGCGTTTCTTGTGGTTTTGGAAGAATGTGGCTTCCAAGTGCCTGATCTTTTCTTGTCTCCTTCCCCAGAAAAAAACAACTGCTAGCTTCTGACTAGACCGTCTGGACTTCAAATCCTTTTGGCTGATGGTCACTGGGAAAGCAGTGTCAGGCTGGGAAACTTGGAGGGGCCTTCCATCAGTCTGGGAGCTGTGGTCTCCATAGCTTGCTTAAAAACTAGTGGGCTGTTTTACCTGGTATTGAAAGAGGAATTAACTCACTGAATCTGAGGGAACATCTGTCTGAGAGGTTAATATTTCTCGTCACTGATGTGGGACTTGATAACTCTCTAGGATTATAGTGATATAAGAAGTGTGATGCGCTGCAAAAGGCCAGCCATGGCAGCAAAGAGGCTTTAGAGGAAGGTTGATGAGACCTGCCAGGGCTCTGAAGAGCTACGAGTCACACCGATGTGTGGGAGGGTGGTTGTGAGCATGTAGTTTTCCTGTGGAAGGAAAGCAGTAAGCAGTAGCAAGTGGCTGGGCACACCCTGGCTTTGATAGCTACAGATGGAGACCTAAAAGATTGCAGGGCCACAGTCCAACACCAGCACATGTAAAATAAGGCTCAGGATTTAGATAACTCTGTTCCAGCATACTGACGTGCATGGCTACAGTCCAACTCCAACACATGCAAAATTAGTTTCAGAATCATTCCAGCATACTGAAGCCTATGCCTAAACCAGTTATTGCCACAAGCTCAGCTAAATCAGAGGAGAGCATTCAAAATAGTATTTTTTCTCTTTTTTTACCAGGATAGTTCAGATCAAAAAATTTTATATTTTTGTAGTAGAAAAGGAAAACTGGAATATTCATATATTAGCTCCATAGGCAGCATTTCATATTTTTATAGCCCACAAATAGCACATTATAGTACCAGTGCACTGTAAGGCTATTTTACAAAACATGGATACAGGTTGACCTGGTAATGTACTTTTTGAGATACATCATTAGTATAAAAAAATTAACGAGCCCATTCATACAATACCATGTTTAAAGACATTGTGGCCTCAGTATGCCCACAACACACTGTTAAACCCATGAGAAAAAAAAAAAGTACTGAACAGTTAAAGGATCCCTTCTCAAGATTAGTAATAATGAATTTAATCAATAATTTTCTGTTATAGCAAACTCATGTAATTAGCATATTTTATTTGTAGAAAAAGGGTGCTAGTAAAATAGATTCAGCAGTTCAGAGTTGCTCATAAGTATTTCTTCAAGTACAGCTCATTTTTTGTGAAATGGGGAAAGAAGTTGGAAATTATACTGAAGTGGCATGTACCAAAGAAGTTAAATGGGAGAAAAATTATTTACAGAGGTATTTGTATTAGCTTGAAGCAGTCATTTAGTTTGAAGGCAGCACTGGAAAGGAAAAAGTAAGAAAATACAGATACTGGAAAAGTCTATACTATCACCATCTGTCCAAATGTTGTAACACACACCATGACATTATTCACGTTTTGGAGACTCTGTCAGCACCTCTGTAATCAGTAATCTGTAATCTGTAAATGGAATGACAGTCTTTAATTCTTTCTTATTTTGTTGAGGGGGAAATTAGTAATTTAGCTACCTGTACAGTTGTTTTTATGTGACTGATTCTATTGTTGGTTTCTTTCTTACTGGCGCCTACAGAAAGATACTCCTGTGACATTTTAAATAATTTACATTTTTATTCATTAGAATGAATTTTTATAAAATCTGATGACCTGCTACTGGCACTTCGATGCTGATTTTGCCACCCTGTGATAAGATAATAATAATGAAAAGGGATTTTATTAATCAATAGTATTCAAAAACTTCTCCAGTGATACTTGATATCCTGAGAGCTACCTATAACATAGGCAAGTCTGTGATCTGACTTGAAAAAATTATTTGTTTGGTTTCTGGATTTGTTTAAACCCAGCAACTCAGGGTGAAACTTGACTAGTGTAGTTATTAAATATTTCCATACAAGTACTCGAAAGATTTTAAAAGATATTAATGGATTTTGAAATCTGTGTGGAGTTGGGTGTCAATTTCTGCCTTTTAAAATCTCACCAATTCTGCATTGTTGGGCACTTGGGAAGAACCTAGAGAAAATAGGTTGAATATCACTGTCTTCCACCCAGATTCACCATCTTTCCTACAGTTTACTGACACGTCTTGGATTTTCTTTGTAGTGTAGCCCGTACACTGTACCAAATGGTTCTGTTTGTCCCACGTGCAGTTTAGGAACAAGATAGAGGTCATAGTGAAGTACACCTTACGTGTTTGATTTACGGGTATGCAGAGATGCTAACATGTGGAAGGAACAGGGTACGTGGAAGCAAGAAGAAGGCAATATATTCATTCACAGAAGTCCAGTTAATGGTTATTTTAGTTGATTAGCTAGCAACTTCATTTTCTCCCTCATGAAATTGCCTCCACAGATCCTTACTTCTGGAGCTTAATCAGCAGTAGCAATCCATCCCAGGAGTGGGAGATCAGGAGTACTTAATTAAAGAGGGACTGTAAGGCAACTCTCCCAAATTGGATATCTGATCTAGCCTTGGCATCAGGAGAGCAATGCTAGGTAAAAGTGTTTATCAAGCTCCATGTAGCCACTCTGCAAATCTCAGAGATGGGAATATGATGCAGACAGCCTGTAGAAGCTGCTATAACCTGAATAGTATGGGCTTTAAGGCCATCTGGTACCTGAACACCTGCCTACAAATAACACATACGAATCCAAAAGATGGTCCAGTTGGATAGCTTAGATTCCCCACTGGAATTTTCTCCAAAAGTAGTAAACAATCTGTATGAAGTGCAGAAAGATCTCATCCTCTCTCATCAATGATCATATGGCCATTTCAAATTTTGGTGACAGGATCAAAGCTAAGGTAACAGGTAAGTTAAGGGTTTGGGTAAGGAAAACAGTGAGACAGGCTTACATGAGAATCACAGACTTCTGTTGTCATGAACATTTGGTAAAAATCCAGAATAGTTTAATCTTGTTTTAAGAAAAGGAGGAGAAAACCTAGAAAAGTATGTTGTATGGTACATTTGGTAACTATCAATGCTATCAGAATTATAAAAGAACACCGGGGTAAATTTTGAGGATAGATGACAAAGCATATTGGCAAAATACTGAGGAAATATCCATGAGTACATATTTAAGCCCAGCATTGCTGATCCAAAGAGTATCTGCCTTGCTTGTGAGGATACGTGCTCTGGACAGAGAAGTACAATAAGGTGTTCTAGCAGCTCAGTACATGCCTGAAGAAAGCAAGAACAAGCAGAAGCTCATCACTGAGAGTAACTAGCATTACATTCAAGAAAGCAAACAGACCCATTGTTCTGATAAGTGACCTAGTACATCCTCTTCTAAAACATCCACTTTTCCTGTGGAAAGACTATATAAGTCTAGTGGAATTTCATTAACCTCACCTGGCAAACTCAGCGATTTGGGATCTGAAATGCTTTGATCTGTACAGTCAAGTTAAGGAAGTGGGATTTCAAAGCCATGTCTTTGGAGTAGCAGGACTGAAAAGCCAGTGAAGGAGTTGGATGGTGGAAGAGTCTTGCATGTGAAGAGTTTAGGAAAGAAGATAGAGGGATTTTGAAATAAACCAGCAAAAATGGTGTTAGTGGGAACAGTGTAGTGATCTGTGGTCATATGCTGCAAGCTCAGCTCTCATTAGGTAGCTGGAGGTTCCAGGATCTGGTGGTACCATAAAAGCGAAGACTATTTAACCAAAGGCAAATACTCTCATGGTCACGCTCTGTGTATTTCAGATGTTTGTTGACTTCACTGAAGGACTGTGCACAGGTCTGACTGCATAAATTGCAATTTACACCTTTTAATTATATCGTTTATGCATGTGTGTGAGATTTTAGAATGGCCTTAAAAGTCATGAGCACTGGAAGAGGATGAAGTTTGATATCCCTGCATGTGCATATATTAAAAAAAATTCTTCAGCACTCTTTTCAGTTTCATTTTGATTCAGTTTTATCAAAACTAATATTTCATTAACATGCTAACATTCTGATTCTAAGTGTTGAGTTACATTGAATTCAGTAGGGCTGGAGATGTATACAGTAGCAAGATTAAAGTTTTAAACTTACTTCTCATCCTGAGCTAAGAATAGGTGTGATGGTTTGTAGAATAATAATATTTACTGTAATCTTCTTGGGGCATGGACTGCATTCTGTTGATTTTGTACACCTGAACTTAGTATCACTGATTAATAAAACAATAAATACAGAAAATGAACTATTTTGTGTTTTATTAACAATTTGCATTTCATATTGTATTTCATTTTAAATAAGTATAAAATCATACCGTCAAATGGTAAGATGTAATTGCTGATCATGTATCTCTTTGTTCCAGACACTTTTATAAAAGTGTATGTATTATGTATGATGTGACCTTCAAATGTCATGAATGCGTTGTGCAATAAACTGTCAATATTTGTGGCTATAAGGTAGTAGATGACTTTTACAATAATTGGAACAGCTTTATTAAAAGCTTGGATCACTCAGCTGGTTAAAGAGAAAGACACAGGCCAATGTTCATCTGGGAGTTTCCTTCTGCCAACTGTTAAATGAAAGATATTGTAAGGTGTTTAAGATGTCTTCTTTCTTTAAAAAAAAAAAAAGAAAAAGATACAGTTAAAAAGGTCTCGTGCAAAAAATCTTCTCTCAAAAAATATTTTTTTTCAGTATGCTTTATTTGCAGTCCAAACTGAGCTCTGTAAGTTGATGGCAAGTAACCAACCCTTTTTTTTTTAAGTACTACATCTGATTTTCTGTGTCTTTTGGTCACACAATTCTTCAAACAAATCAGGCAGCTAAAACGATGTACTCAGAAACTGTGTTTGAACTTTGATTATCTTAAAGGATTTTAAAGTTTTAGAACAATTTGAAAAGTAAGACTGCTAATAAGTCCAAAACAAAAACTCTGTAGGGAATTTGATTAAAATGAAAAAAGAGGATAAGAAACATTTTGTGATAAACAAAAGCTTAATTTTGGTTAAATGTCTACTGATGTCTCTTTGTGCTTTATATACAGCTTCTTGCATGTTTGTCAGTATGCTTACCACAGTGCAAGGCATTAAGACAGAACCAACATTTGCATGTATGCAGTATTGCTGTGCAAAGTCTTTTGCACCCATGGGGTGTGAAACCCACCAATTTTCAAGTGTGTCATGTGCTCCAGGTATGGGCTTAAGGTGTGTGTGCTGCCCCCAGGTCACCAGCCTATCATTCACTAAGAAACTGCTTAGAATATTTTGGCTTCCTTTCTCTTGTGCTTGAAATAATGCCTAGATAGCTCCCCTGGAGCCCGAGGTATTGGCTGTGACTGTCGTTTGCCCACTTCTAAATGTTGCAAGTCTTACCTCATATAAATGATTATGGGCATTTTAGTTCAGTTTAATTTAGACTGTATTTTAAATTTAAATTTGCTAATGCACTAATTGGTAGCAGAAGCAGGGAAGTTTGTGCCTTTTGTTTGCCTGTGTGGTTCAGAGGGCTAAGTGGGAAGTCTGATGTCAGAAGCGGTATCTTTTTATTTACCAGTGGAACCTTTGGTATAATCTTTATTTCTAATAATACAAACAATGTGAATGCTGCTTTCTCACTAGTAGGTCTCCTTTCCAATTCTCTTCTAAAATAGCTCTCTGTTTAAACAAATTCTCTGCCAATCCATATTAATGCCTAACAGTTTAAGATTCCCATATATGGTCATTATAAAACCTAAATCCTTGATGAAACAATAGAGACAGCAAGTTGTTCCTGACCTAAGACATTAGTAACTCTTTCCGGAGGCCTAAAATATAACTGTAATATTTAGTAATATTAGACTCCTTGATTTTAAGCCACGAACTTCACTAGCAAAGAAGTGTAGTGACATCTCCTAATAAGATTCTAATTTCAAATTATGAGCACTGGGCCAGATTCTGTTCTCATTTACATCAAAGCATACTAATTGAAGCTACTTCAGGTAGCTAGAAAAATATGGTTAATTATATCCCTAATTATATTCCTATTTTTCATTATTTTCAGTATTATTAAGGCTTTCTCTAAGGAACAGGCAAGAAAGTAAAGCATGTTTTCCCAGAAACTTTGAATATCCCATACTGCTTCCCAGGGAATGAGGCGGTTGAGTCCAGGCATACTTGCATAAAGGTGGTAACACTGACAGGGTTGACACACTGAATATCTTCTAACTCCCTTCTTGACATTAGATTCAGAGTATAATTTTCCCCGCCACAAGATGGGCTAATCTGGGTGGTTTATAGATCATCAAAATGTAACTCTGGTCACTGCCACTTCTCATTGCACCATGTTTCATTAACTTTTACAGGCAGTTCTAAAGAGCTACAAATATTTTGAATTTCAGAAATATATGAAAACCTGGGATTACATGCTGCTTTAAAGGCTTCTGGCCACATTTTCAAAGGGTTCCTTAAGAATGTTTGAAAAATGTGCAAGAGCAAACACTAACATGTAAGCGTGATTACCTTTTTCTGAGCTGGTCACCTTTTCCCTGTGATTGCCTGTTTTTGGCTATTTTGGCAATCCTTATGTCTACAAATTCCAGCTGAATTCACTGATAATTTAGTCTGCATGAGGACTGCAATTTACCTCTTTTGAACATGAAAGTACCTCTGTGAATCCTTGCACTTTCACATACACACAGCAAATAAATACTCCGGTAAAATTAATGGGACATATATGTAGATGCTCCTTTGAAAATCTGGTGGCTAACATGACTGAAGTCAGTGCTTCTACCTAACCAACTGAAAACAGATTTCTTTTTACAAAAGCAATCAATCCTTTTCTAGATTTATAGAATCATCCTAGACAGGTAGACCAGTCATACAGAACATATAAGGAAATCTCAAATAATTATTCTTTTGCTCTTCATACGACTAGCTAGATAGCTTCTGATCTGAGTACATAGATTCACTATCCACCTAAGTTTGTGTTCTCTTTTCTAGAATATCCACTGAAGTTAGCATTGTGCTTCTGTAGCATCTCTATCTGTGTGCTGAGGGCACTGCGAGCCATGGCAGTGGCTCATTTTGGGGTAGATCATTTCTGATACCTAGTAAGATACCTGCTATAAAAAATGATTCACTGGTGTGTTTCTCAATTTCTTTTAGCCTGCTGCTGTACAAGTGCTTTTGGCTCAAAACTGGCTTTGAGGATTATCTGGCTCTGGAAATTTGCTTTCCAGGTCCCACGGGGAATAGGAAAGCAGCCTGCGTCACTACATGGGTCAACTCCATGCTAGGCGAGGCATAGTGCTGTTTGTCCCTCCTCTCCTGAGAAGTGAGCGTCTGTCTGAAAAAAAGCTAGGCCTTCAAATACTGATCTTGTGGATTGCTTAATTTTAATTTCAGTTTCAGTCTGTGCAGCCAATAGATTTGCTCACATTTTGGCCAAATTGACTCTTGGGTTATGTGGCCAATTGCCAGCTTCTGATGCAGATGTTAAAGTGAACTTTCTTTCCTTGCATTTGTCCCATAAGAACATGCGCACAGTCAGGTATTAAGTGGAGCTGAGGCACTGTACACAAGAGATGTCCCTGTCATACCACTCCAGAAGCTGCATCCTGGCTGAATCCCTCTGTCCTGTGCCACAGAGCAGTACCTGTCTGCCCAGCAGATACAGCATACGTAGCAGCTGGAGGTGTCTCAGCTGTTGCCTTCTCCTTATACTGACACAAACACCAGTTTCATACATAGAACTGAATGTTGCTTTTCGCACTTCTGTCCATAACTTTTTCTGTGAACAGATACTTTCAAAGTGAAAGGCTCAGCAAAACTAAGTTCAGAGACAAGGCTCAGAAGTCTTATATCTAGCGTGTACATCTATACAATATTTTATATTCTGTTCTGTTATTTCCTGCACTTGAATCAGGAAAGGTAGGGATGGGGCAGGAAGACATTCAGGACGTAGACCTGCCTATAATGGAAGTAGATAGTAAAAAAAGCAGTCTAATCTCATGTGCATCGAGTGCACATCATGTAGACCACATAACTCAGTGAACCACAATGGCTGTAAGATAAGTAACTGTTGTCTTTCCTTCCTGATCTTTTATCCTCAGAATTGAGCAGCCCAAAAGCCATAGCTCAAATCCCGAGTAAATAATACATCAATTTGCTGGGGCTAATCCTAGTTCTGCAGGTCTGTGAAACATTACTACAGTTTTGCAAAATTTAACAGAACTGAGAGCTTCTACTTAGGAAGGGGGTCTCAACAGCAGGAGAAAGGGACACCAGAGGTGTAGAGTACATGATTATTGGTAGAGCTGAAGATTTTTCATTCCCTACATACACTGTTGGCATAGTCTGTATTCACCAGTTTGCCTCTTAACTTTTTCCTTGCTAATCTCTTTTCCTATTTTTGTGTCACTTTTTCCCCCCTTCACTTTCCATAGATTGCTTTAAGAGCCTCAGTATAAAAAACACCTTGCTCGCAGAGTCACTGAGACTTAAATGCATTTTAAAGTTAAGCACATTTTAAACTTAAGTGCCTTGACAAATAGGTATGATTTGCCAAGATGGGGTCTTAGTAAGAAGTTGGGGCAGCATTTAATGGAGGGAGTCGGCAGCCTTGAACATATCTCTTCATTGTTTGAAATAAAAGAACTTAGATGCAAAGCTGCTCATTCAGGTAGTGATGGCCTCCAGCGCTTCGGTGGGCTTTGTAGGCAGAGGAATTCAAAAGAAAACCCCTCAGCCCAGCTTTAAAGTCTTAAGAATGCTTTCACTGTGGGAAGAAAAATTCTTCAAGGTAAGGCCCCTGTTGGAGTAAAGCCTTTGGAGCTATCTACTGTATGTCTACTTAAATCTAAAAGAAAACTCTTCAGACCACCCACATCTTTCTTTGCTTCATTGTTGTTTTCAGTTTGCTTTTTCAGAGGATTAGTGCTAGAGTAAACTCCATCGTCTCACTGCCTTGAAAAAATTCAATTTTGTGTAAAGTGAAAATTAGACTCTTAAATCTGCAAAGCGAGCTGTTTATCTTACAAATTTATTCTTTTTTATTGGGCCACACATATTCTAGATAGAAAGATAAAAGGCAAATGGATAACAGGCCATCATTTAGAGTGACATATAGCAAAACATAACTAGTAGACTTATTCAGTAAATTCCTCCTGAGTGGCTTGTTAGCTTTATCTATATATTTATCTATAATGCTCATATAGTATTTATTGAAAACCAGAATAAAATCTTGCAGTTTATCATCATGCATTCTGTATTTTGCACTTCAGAAAAATCTTTTTGCACTCAGAAATTCATTTTTTCCTGAAGCAGCTTAAGACATTATTATATACAACTTCTGAGGAGTAAAAAGTGGGAAAAACTAAACTCTTCGGGGATATTGGAATTGTAGACTAGCACCTATATATGTTTTCCTGACTCCTAAATACAAAATAAACTCCCGCAGTATGTTACTTTACATACTTGTGAATAATTCAAAATGACAGTTACTAGCTTTCTAACTTAAATATTGTTCTTTAACTCTGCAGTCTAAGAACAATCAGAAAATGTTAAAACAAGAATGTGATGTGAAAACTATCAGATTTTACCTAAGATAAGCATTTATATATATATATATATATATATATTTAATCACACTGTCATCGCCTTCCTTCAGCTTTAAGCCAAATAGTTTAGAGGGACCATTTTATAATAAATAATAAAATGCCTGTTAGTGTTACCTTTTCCAGAAACGTGGTATTTGAGTCTCTACTACTGTGTGAATAGTTCTTATTAGAGCCAAATGTTAAAGTCTTTCTTATGTCCCATCGCTTCCATTTGAAAGGCAACACTGTGTAAACTGCACTATGTTTCCCGACAGCTTTAGTTACATATATAATGGGTAAAGACAGGACATTTTTGGTCAGTAGTTTCTGGTTGAAATAATTAAGACTCTGCATGCAGATTTTAACTATATGCTCCCACCTCAGTATAACCCAGACACCTCAGCTTTTGCATAGGGCTGTGATGACACGTCCATCGGTATTGCACCTCTGTAGTGTGCCAGAAGTGTAAACCCGGTTCAGAATTTCAACATTTGTCATGGTACTTTTTGGTGAAATTGTGAATTGATCCATGTATGTGATATTAGATGACCCTGTACCTACAAGATGATAGATGAGTCTTGTGTGGTTTGAATAATGACTTTTTAAAAATACATTTTTGCAATTTTTATGTCAGTCTTTTGTAAGTTATTTTGTTCATAGCCTGCTTGGATAATAGCAACTTATTCAAGATGGCTGAGAATGACCGTTTCTTTATATCAGGCAAGAGATGTCCTGGATTCTCACCCATCATATTACGATGCAAAGCATAAGTGTAGCTTTGAACACAGGAAGAAAAAACGTAGGAGCTGCGAGTGAGAGGGAGAAGGCATTCCCCCTCATCTGACCAATTCTTTCATTGCATTTCCCTTGATATTAGGTCACTCACTAGGTCGTATGTTGTAACTGCAGTGCTGAAATTTTGCAGAAGGAAGTTGATTAGCTTGGTGTGTAGACATTGCCACTGCTGTTGGACCCCCCCTGTCATTGCAATTCTGTTGTTTTGGAAGGTTTTAACATACCGATGCAAACTTTTTCCCTCTAAAAGCATACAAATTTTCACAATACTTATAAATCAAATAGATTCAACAAAACAATAATCTAAAACTTTTTGGGCAAAAATTAATAGGAACTAAGCAAAAGAAGAAATCAAACCAGCTGCTGACACAGCTGTTTCTTTTCTTGTATAATTCAGTTCAATATAAAGGTACCATATGCTGCTTAAAATGATGATAGGAAAGATGAAATAATTTAAGACAATAACAAGAAAATACATGAATTGTCAGCATTCTGTCAGATTTAAAGAATGAAATAGACAGGTGTAGTATTGACATGTTTAACTTTGTGTTGTGTTAGCAGTTTTAGTGAGAACAACTTCTGACATGTGCTGAAGTGATGTGAGAACATTTCTGTGTTGCAGACATTGGAGAAGAAGCTGGGAGATCTGTAGGAGTCCAGCAGCCAGCTTTACTGAGAGACAGGAGCCTTGGTTCTGCCATGAAAGACTGCCCATATTGTGGAAAAACTTTCAGAACATCACACCACTTAAAGGTCCACTTGAGAATACATACAGGTGAGAGGAACAAGTGAGCGGAGCACTGTCGACACATGCCATGTGTGTGTGGGGGTTAACATAATATGTGGCTAGGAGCCTTAATTCCCAGTATAGATTTGGACTCATTAGTTGGAGAAAGTCTTTTGAGAAAGATATATGACAGTCTTAAATAAAAGCACAAGGAATGTGTTGTTGGATAAAGACCACTTTAATAGACTCATCTTTTCCCAGTTGAGGTTATTTCTGTCTCCTTCCCTGCTTCATCACTGTTTCCTTCAATTACCCTTGTCCTTCAATAGGCATAAGCCTATTGGTTTCAGACTTAGTTATACTAACTGCTTCAAAGGCCTTCCTTAGCATCTGCTTAGGGATTCTGTATGTTTTTCTCAGAGTTACTATTTTTGTTCCATTTAGCATGCTCATTTTTAACCTCTCACTGTTCATATGAATACATCAACTTCATGAATTTACTTTTTTATTTTCCACTAGAATTTACCCAACTTAGTACTTGTAAGTAGTAAAATTTACCATGTTTTGCACTATAGTAAAACTTACCATGTTTTATTTTAGTAACAATCACAGCATTTCTACCCTACAGAGACTTACTACTGGTCTGGATTCTCACTTTATTTTGGTATGTCACTCACTGGGTGGACTGCTCTAGATACTAATAAACTATGACCACTCCATTTAAATTTTAATACCTTATTTGCTTAAAAGTACATATGTGCATGGTAAGGTTCTGAAGAGACTCAGTATATTTAAGAAGACTTACTCTATCCATAATTAAAATCTGACATCCAGTGTTGATATCCTCAGGTCCTGTTGGCATCACTAGAAATTCTATATATGGCCAATAAGATACTGTTTTCTTCCAGGTCTTAAGTATCATAGTAGACTTTGGGAGAGCATGCAAAACTGAAGATTTAGGATACTTCTCTGTGGAAACAGATGTAGTGGGCACTCTAATTGTGGAGTAATTTTATTTTTAAACCATTTAAAATTAATTTCAGAATTTTACTGCTACTTTTCTAATTGATAGGTAAAATAAATTGCATGAAGAAATAGTTTCCAGTGGTACCTTCTACTTGAAAAACTTCACTTTTAATTTTTCTTTCACTGAAGTACCAGATAAGCAGTATTTTCCTCCCTTCTCAAAATCATCAGCCATGTTTCTCCTATGTGTTTCCACAGATGTAATACTTAATGTTGCATTTGCAAATGTGAGGCCTGATTCTGAAAAATTGAAATTGAAGGCTGAAAATTATTTAAAGAAAAACTTTTCATTGTTGAGATGGGAAAGTTTCTTTATTTTTATTCTTCTTTCTTTGGATTGTGGAGTAGGAGTATACGACACTGGTTTGATCTGAATTTTAAAATTTGGCACCCTAATTTAGTTTTGTCTGATTGGATTGTAAACCATTTAAGGCAGGAATATTCCTTTCTGTGTGTTAGAATTTGGAAAAAACAAAAAAGAAGAAACACAGTGAAAACCTTATTTGTGTGCTCTCTAATGTAGTAAAAGTAAATAAATGGTAGTTATTTTATTGGAAAATAATCTTGTAACTATGAAGTTTAAACAGTTTGACATTTGTACTATTGGACACACAAAGGAAAAGTCTTTAAAATAACCTAAGGATATCCATGTCTCCCTTTTGTTTTATTATATAGTGGTCATTTTGTTCTTGTTTTAAAGATGGCAGTGATTATGCATTTGGTATTTGTGGCTTAGAACTAATGGAAAGTAAATTAATGCAATGGAAATATTCCATAAAACTTGCATATTAAAACTGACTAAAATTTCAAACAAGAAAAAATAAACCATGTATAAAATAAGAAAAAAAAAAAAAAAGAAAACATCATACAGACTGTTGAAACAACATTTGCAATATATATAAAATCATTATAATTTTAAAAGAGATGTAGATCAGTTTCCATTAGGTTGAGAACAAAGTATTTGTAAATAATGACAAGAGTATATTTAAATGGAGCAATGTTTTACATATTGGAAATAATACTAATAAATATTATAAAAATGTAAATCAGCAAATTGCTAGAGTTATTAAATAAAAATTAAGTTGCCTTGCAGTAAATGGAAATGATGTAATAGATACCAGTTATTAAACAAATATTGGTTAGCTCATACTTACCAGGGACAGTTTCCTGCCTTTTATGTCACACTCTGTCTTTATTATATGCCTGGATCATATAACTGACTGATAAAAAACACTTTACTGTGTTTCTCCACTACATTAACTCAATTACTGTTCTTGTTCTCACAGCACCTGTTTGTTAGAGATGAGCTCAAGCAGTTCAGCAGAAGTCAGGTTCCTTCGAACATCTGTGTGTTTGGAGGCACACGAGTAGGTTGGTTTGGTACACATGCCAAGACAAGGCCCTAAGTCTGATCCAGCCGGGAGGTGCTTCTGTGGCAATTGGCCCAAAAAAGCTAGAGAAGCTGTTTAACCCTCCACAAGAGGAGAAAGCTGTGCTCTGTTTTAGAAGAATTAGCTACTTGCTTGGGTTGCTTCTTTTTTCCATTGGATATTTCATGGTTGCAACCTTCTCCACACTAAGCCTCAGTTTCTGTGTAGTTTGCTATCATACAATAAGCTTTTGAAGGAAAAAAAAAAAAAAGTCAAGGTTTTTATTTAGCATGCTCACTTGAATACCAACACACAATCGCATAGGATTTTTCTTATCTAATTCAATGATATTCAGCCAGGAAGAACTTTAAGGGGAAGATAGTAAGATAGGATTTTGATTGTTCCCATATGATAAGAAGAAAAGGGCATAATTATGTGAAATCAGTTTCTCCTCTTCCTTGCTCTAAAAACAGTTGAAGGATGAGACAGCTCCTTAGTACGACCCCAAGAGAAGAGAGGAAGCACTCTAAGGGCAAAATGCTTCAGAGCCTCGGGGCTTAGGAGGGACAGACAGCCTCTCATAATCCTCCTAGATGACTTCTTTATGTTGACCAGTGAATAGAGACAGGCTGTATGGTCTTGCTTCTTCAGAGCTACCTACTTCAAATCACAGAAACTCACTGTGTGAAGTGATGCAGAAACAAGGGCAAAGCATGTAGTGCTTGGTAGACATGTGGGTGTACTGGCCACTTTGTGATTCAGCTTCCTGATTATAAAATAATACATAATACAGGTTATAATAAGGTTATAATACAGAAAGCTTAAAGATGCTCAGACTTTGTGGGGGAAAAAAACAAACACCTAAGTATCTCAGACCCATAATGTGCCATATGCAGATGCTTCCAGAGTTTCCATTTTTCCCTTGAGGGGCAGCAATTTAAGGTTCCTTCATTCAGGGAGCTGGGCATCTTCTTTGTGTTCTTGAGCACTCTTAATTCCCACTGAAATCAAATAAATGGGTGTGGTTTTTACTTTACATGCCTAGGCCTTTGGACTGTAAAGAAACAGTTAAGTGTAAAAAATTCAAATTTCTTACGTTTGACCTTTGGCAAATGACACATGATATAGGGGCCAGTTTCAGATTAGCTCTAGCACCTCTTTGCACCTTGTGTTAACATTCAGAAGCTACTGCAGTTCTAGACCACTTTAGGTGTGTGTGGTCGTAAGATGCTCAGGTATATGCCCAGGATGACTGGCACAGTTAAATCCCTTGAACAATGAAAAAAGAATGTGCATGAGCAATGTGGAGCCCTGAAGAAGGTTCGAGTTGTGCTAAACAGAAGAAACCTGAGAAAGAGAAGGATAGGAAGAAAAAACTTGGCAAGGCTGTGTTCACTGACTAAGTTACGATATGTATGACACACATCTTACATGTAATAGATGCATTATATACATTTACAGTGTTACAGCATTTTCCCTTGGAAATGTGACTAGCCAATTTTAAAACTTGCTTAGATGAACAGATGAAATACAGTAAAAATGGTGCTGTTTTAAATGAATCCAATTCACATTTTCTTCCTAAAAAAAGACTGCCTGTTGCCATTCTCTGAAGGCGCTTGTAGTGGGATGAGCAATATGAATAATTAAGGAAAATGGGTATGTGTGCTCCAAGAGGAGACAATTTTGGTATTGAACATCCTTTATTCTTACATTTCTAAGATGAACTAAAAGGACTTTTCATTTCTCTAGATTTCTCCAGATTTCCCATCCTTAACATTGTACAGCATGCCTTTTCTCCTGTCTTAATGACATCCCAAACTTTTGTTGAAAATAATTGATTGAATTTAAATTTCCTTAAAAGTTTAAGAGGTAATGTTACAGTATAAATTTCCTACCAAACACTAAGTAGGGAAATATCCATTAGTGAAATTAACTACAGTTTCTAGGTAGCTAACAATGTGCAGTATACAGTAGGGCATGGCTAATGAACACTGCAGTGGGTGATATTTCATTATACAAATTAATGCTCACATTTTAATGGGAAAGTCACATAATGAATCTCAGCTTCAGTGACAGCAATTAGAGACACAGATTGTCCCCTTCTGGACAAGGCACTGTTTAGCAATAAGCAGCTGTGTAAAAAGTCTTCAGGTTTACAACATATATATATGCTTTGGGGGAATTAGTGTACGGTTTATATTAATGTACTGAATCTTCCCTGCAAAGTAACAACCATATTTATCTCTCTGCGTTTTAACTAAGTAAAGACATGTAAAAAGACTAAATAAATATTGCAGATGAGATATAAAGAAAGGAAAATATTCAATTATAAAACTTTATAAAAATTAAAATATTTTATTGTAATACCTAGTGCACAATTGGAAAATCTTTAATAAACTGAGTCAAAAGCATCAAAAGTCTGTCCTTTTGCAGAGTAGGCGTAGTTTCATCTTATATAATAGAGAAAAATCACTATTAAAGGGAAGTAGTAAAGAGAAGAACTTAACTAGTATTTCTGACAAACAGATTAATTGTGTGGTGAAACATGTGCAGGATCCAAAAATAATCCTACAGAACCTTTGATATTCCATTTGGTTTAAAAAGTGTGAAGTGAATGATTAGAATGATAAAAGAAATTACCGTGTAAGAATAGGCATAATAATGAACTAATTAAACCATACAGCAATTCATTTCTAAAATATCTGCTGCACAATGGATAAAATAGGTTATCAATAACTGTTTCAATGGTAAAATAAAAAATGCTGGAAAATGTTTTCAATATTTTCATTAAGCAGTATTCTCTGGAATTATAAGATGTTTGATTTCATTTACTTTGCATGAAAGGAAACTATAGCTTGTTTAGAAATGTACAGGATCAATTTGCAACTCACATTCTCCCTGAGTGACTGTCAAAACCCCACTACTGGCTGCCAAAAGCATTAGGTGTTGGGGTTCTTGTGCTGATGCACAGCCCTCACTGTACTGAGGAGCAGCACTATGACGAGCAGAGGAACATACTCCATAAACAAACTCCGTAAGAAATCTTATCTAAAAAGGAGGGGGGGGCATTCAGTGGGAAAGGGGAGTGTAGGATTTTTAAGAAGCTGCATGTAAAGTATGAAAAATGAATCAAGAAGCTCACAGCACGAAATATAAATAGATATTTAAGAAGTACAGCAATTTGAGACTAGAAGTAATAGTAAAAATATATATGTGGCCATTAGGGTTATGGAGAACAGGGTAAAATTCTGTAGGTCTGGCAGGTTTAACAATTTGTATCTTGCTAATACTGGACAAGAAGGGATAAAGAATTATCAATCATGGTATAGAAGACTAAAATACTCTTCCGTTCTGTTCAGAGAAAGAATCGTGATGCTTTTGTAAGTTTTTTCCAATGATACAGTTCTGCCATTCGGTAATGATAATGTCGCACTGTAGCCCACTACATTTTAATTTTTTTTTTGAATGAATGAGACTGGATAACTTATAGATGAAGTCTTAAAAACCCTGGCTGAAGAACTCTTCAAATCATTAAAGTTCATTTTACAAAACAAGACTTGGAACACAGAACAAGTTCCAGAGCACTTGTAGTAGTGAAAAATCTCTGGCTATTCCAGTATTTCTAAAAAGAAAGAATATTAAGACCTTGAAATTATAAATGGACTATCCTCACATAAGTTTTGGATGAAATTACAGAATGTATTTGTTAACTAATTAATAATTAGTAGCATAGTTAATTCAATTTTATTTTATGAAAGTAAATTTTATCAAGTTTCTCCCTTTCTCCCAAGGCTTGTGAAAGTAGCTTGTTCTATGTGATAATCCCCCCACCAGAAAAAGCCAATATACAGAGATGAAGTGACACATAAACTGGCAGTTCCACAGCAGCGCTTTCAGCGCCATCTATTTGGTATTTCATAATTATTTGGAAGGATATATAAAATCAGTGTTGATAAAATTTACCAATGGCACAAAAATGGTAAGATGCTAAAAATCATGGGGAGGCACTGATTAGTCACTTGTAGTCAAGTGGGCTCTTTTCAACAATATGAATTTTAAATCAGCAAAACGTAAAGGAACAAATACTAGAGGCATTGATGATCTCGGCCTAGGATTATGGTGGAGAAGCAACAGAATATGAGCTGTTAGTTGATTGCTATAGCTATGGATGTAAACACAATCTTGGACTGTATAAGATTAATATCAAGTTGAAATTTCATCAAAGCTTTAGTAGGTACCCATAATTTAAAAGGACGTTGAAAAATTGGGAAGGGTGTTCCACTCAACAGTGAGAGAAGGTGAAAGGGCGACTGGTTTATATCTGCAAGTACCTTCCTTACGGAATAGATTTTTTTATTAAAAAATTCTGTTTAATCTAGCAAGGAAAAATGGAAAAAATGTAACAATGTTCAGTAGTAGGAAGCAGGCTCTGGACAAATTCAAGCTTCAAATAAGGCACACATTTTGAGTAATGAAAATACTTAACCAGTCAAACAGTTTACTTAGGGCATGTTGTATTCTTCTTCATTTCTGTGGTTGAAACAGAAAGCGTTTAAACTAAAACAAGGAAGTTTCAGATTGTAGTTATGATTTGATGCAGGAATTCTGATGTGAGGGTCTTTGGCCTGTGTTGTACAGTGGATCAGACTAGGTGATAATTGTCCCTTCTGGCGTTAAAATCTGTAAATCTATTTATAATCTGCTGTGTCTCCTTGCACAGCCCATAGCAGATAATTCCTATGACTAGAATGATCAGATTGCGTTCTGAGCAGGACTGGTGACGGCTTGCATAGATTATACATCTGCGTTGTTTATACAGCCTACTATACAAATAGACCTGTTTCTACTGGGCAACATATCTGTTTCTAGTTATCTACCAAGCTTTTGTTCAGATTTTACAAGCAGCATTGAATTTTTAATGTTTTACTGTATCCTGATATAAAATAGTTCTTGTGAGATGTCTTGTGTCTTGTAAACCAGAGCAGTAGATAGGTCAGAACTGTGATTATGTTGCCCAGATAAGTTATTCTCTATAAGAGTTTGTTTTGGTTTTTTTTTTTAAATTGTACATGCTGGAATATTCTCTTTTTCTACTACATTTTGAAAAGGTTTGCAGGCATGCAAACACGGCCAGAGAATTAGCAAAATCGGGATGGTCATTGCCTTTGTGAACAATGAAAAATGACTCTTGGATATGAAATGCAGAGAATTCTTTTGAAAAAGTCATGTTCCCTCACTCCTACATGGCAACATTAATTTATGTGCACTAATATTAAGCGTTAAATAAGTCATCCAGACACTGCTCTTGGCAGTATTACCAGGGTAGTTATTACACTAGGATGAATTCTCTGAAACCTTTCCTCAAAGTATGAGATACAAACAGGTTGTCTTCTAACAAGAATCATAGCCTACCTCTCTTGTCCCCTGTAGTATTCTTTGGACATATACTACTGCAGTTGCTGGAAGTCCTGGAAATTAGGGGTCCTTTGGGTTTCCATTGAAACTGGCTTGAGTTTTGGTTAGTTTGGTTGAGGTTAGGTTGGGCTTTTTCCCACAGCACCTTATAACTCTGGTTTGCCATTTGTACAGGGACTTACACGGGGCATAACTGGTTGTTAATTTGAATGGATGAAATAGCATCTAAATATCTGCACAAATACTGAATTTAGGAAATACCGACACACTAAATTTAAAAGATTAAAGATGATTTACTCCATCCTACTCCCTTTTCCCAAGGCCTGTCCTCAAAATAGCAGCATTTAAGATTGCTTTGAAGTAAAATAGTCACTGCCAATATTCGGATCTAAAAGAGAAGAGAGAGGTTTTGAATAGTTCCCTTTGAACAATGTTATTTGGCCAGTCCTGTATAGTAAAGGTGGCACAGCATGTTGCTACATGTTGAGTCCAATTTCAGGCCTACAGCTTTAGATCTCATTTCTAGCTATGCAAGAGGTGGGAGCACCACAGAGACAGTGTTACCAAGGCTAGGAGAGATTTGAACTTTTTATCACACTGTCTCAGTCAGTGTCTTCTTTAAGTCCAACACTTACGGTGTTGGTGGCGAGCTGTGTGCAGATCTCCTATGCTGAAAGGAAGCTCACTCAGCGGTGAGGCCTTCAAGCGGAAAATGTAATGACTTCAAGGCTTAGCAATTCAGACTAAGAGGATGTTGTTGTGCCCAGTCTTTTAGACTGAAGGTACTTTAGAAGTACAAAATATTACTAGTATTTCCTCTAGTTATCATATTTTAACTCACTTGTACCATTTTTACTTATTGCTTTGAACAGTTCCAGCGTGTTTTTAGCAACATCAGCGCAGCCTATATTGCAAACTTCTCCCTGCAGAAGCAGCTACCCAACGGTTGACATAGCGCCTGCAATGCTGCCACATACTTTTTAATGGTGTCACTTGATGTGCAATGCAAACACACGCTGAACTATCTATCATTAGAATAAAAGGAAGTGCTCGATATAATTGTGTTAAAGATTTCCGTGTAGACATAGGGGATGCGGAGGAAGAGCTTTTCAATTAAGAGGAGTGAAAACTCACAAGTGAGATTATTTAACCTTATAAAGTCTGGTACTTGTTTTTCACCAGTGTGATTACTTCTTAGGCAGCACTTGAAGTACCTAAGTTGTGACAGAGGTCACTGGTGACTGTTGACAGTAACTGGTGGGACAAACATCAGAATACCAAAAAGTGGCTCAGAAATATTGCAGTATGTACATGCTGTAAAAACAGCATTAATATCTGTCCACATTCTGACTGGCAGCACAGCTGTCAGAGTTTGCACACTCCTGAACAGCCCTGCAGAAATGCAAACAAATAAGACACGCAGTGTCTTCTTCCCCTTGTCCTTACCCTAAAATGCCTGTGATGGGTGTGTGTGTGTGCAGACTCTCACCTGAGGCCAGGGAAGCTCAGACAGACTTGATCCCTCCCAGTTTAAGTGATTCTTGCACATTAGTAGGAACTGTTTGCTTTTACACAACTTCCACTGAAACGCAGCTCCTCCTTATTGTTGGTGGAACACTAGAACTTAATTAGGTGATTGTGGAAGACTCAGAAGTTGCACTGAAATGTTTAAATCTGATGTCTTCTGTTAAGCTGTGTCGGGCCAGGCCTAAAGCATGAACCATGCTAATTACTACCTCTTCCTCTGCTGAACACCTCTCGTTTGAGGTGCTGCGCTTTTCTCCTCAAAAAAGGTCGATTGATGTGGTTGATGTAAAGCTCTCATGTCTCACTGTTTAGCTTTAGGATTACATTATGGATTTAGAATTTCCACTGCTTGTAATTTACTTCAGCCCCATTTGAATTTCAGCACATATCCAGCTACTGTTCATGGTCAGTAAACTAGCTTGTGCAGTGCTATATGGTCATTTGAGTGTTCTGGTGTTGCTTCTCGTTAGTAAATTCCTGCAATCAGTTAGAAGAGCAGCTTCCCAAGTATTTACCAGCCTTCTGATTGAGCCTGTAGCTTAAATAACAAAAGTTTGAAAGCCTTTCAATTTTGTTTTAAGCAGATTTTGAAGTTATTTGAAAATGGGTAACTTTCCAGCTGGTTTGGTGAACTATGTAATATTCTATAGCATTTTTACTGTGGAGAAAGTTTTCAAAACAAATATTTCCATTACACCATTTGGAGAAGGCTTGCCTTTGTCTTTTGGATTACTCAGGGGGAAAAAAAAACTGCGCAGAGAAAACAGTTTCTTCTTCTTCTTCTTGAGCTCCCTCATAGAAATAATTGCGAATATTGACAGCTCACAGATTTTTCAGATTCCTGACACTTTTAGTGAGGATTTCTGTACTTCTTCCTTCAAAGGGGACTCTGCATTGCTAACAAGTGCTCTGCAAAAATCTAGATGTACATTTGCTTAGATGGACGTTCTTTTTGGATATGTCTTTATGACTGTGAACATTTATTATACGTGTAATATCTTCTACCTCCTTTAAAGTATAGGAAGAACAATAAAAGTTTAGTGTGGGATTCAAATATATATTTAATCCATGAAAATAATCTTACATGTTTTAAAACTCTGTTCAAGCTAATCCTAGAAAAGTGGTTATGGTAGGTAAATTACACATTTTACTACTTGAGCATTAGAAATGCCATTAGTACAAATTTAAAGGACTGCAAAAACCAGTAGATAATGCTAATTTCAAATACAGAAACTAAATATACTTTGTACTTTTTTTATTACTTGATTTCTTTTTTATTTTATTGACCACTTTTTATTTTAACTATACGTTCTTACATGCTGCAATCATAATGTAATGATATTAATATTTTATAAATCTGTATTTATAGTTCTTTATTTAGAAACAATGCAGTAGGTCTGCAGATCTTTGAATCCTTCTGGAATGGTGCCCTCCAAATAATGATAAATTACTTGTGCAGTATGCCATTTGCTAATTATATCCATGATTTACTGCAGAGCAAGACTTAAATCATTCATTTCAGTCTTGCGTAACAGTGCCATAAAATTTTTAGGTTTAAAAATGGTTTCCATGTGTATAATTTAAACAAATTTTAGAGCAATTGTATACACAAAATATTGCAACCATCCATTTGTTACATTCTTTGTCTCTCTTTTTTTTAAACTTGTACTTTTAATGATTACTGTGGTTGAAATTGTTATGCTTCATTTTCATAATCATAGCTTTTAATTCTACAACAGTTTTCTACATGTTAGATTAAGAAAAAGATGGCTAATTGTGTGTAGATACCATGTCATTCCTGAATAGCCCCACATTCTGGAAACCCATTTTAGAAATATTCAATTTATGAATTACTCTTCAATTAAAGGCATTTCTTTTTAAAAAGTGAATTATTAGCTCTAAGATCTTCTTTTCAAGCAGCTAATGTTGTTTTTTTTTTTTCTTCACTCATCCGTACACCAAAGTACAGTTAACTCTCTCTCTCTATACTTTCATCTTTATCCATACCTGTAGGTGAGAAGCCTTACAAGTGTCCACATTGTGATTATGCTGGTACTCAGTCTGCATCCCTCAAATACCACTTGGAACGGCACCATCGGGAGCGACAGAATGGAGCAGGACCACTCTCTGGGCAGACTGCAAGTCAAGAACACAAAGATGAGACATCAAGTAAAAGTTCTGTGTTTATTAGACCAGATATATTAAGAGGAGCCTTCAAGGGGCTTCCTGGTATTGATTTCCGAAGCGGCATGGTCTCGCAGCAGTGGACGTCAGGAATGCTGTCTTCTGGAGATCAGCAAGGGCAAGCGGCTAGCATGTCATCTGAAGTATCTTCAGAAAATATGAAGGGTTCAGACATATCTTCCAAAGGAACACACTTCTCTGAACTTGGCCGTGCTTACCAGAATATGGTTGGGAACGGTGTGAACTTTCAAGGGTCTTTGCAAGCTTTCATGGACAGCTTTGTCCTAAGTTCTTTGAAGAAAGAAAAAGAAATGAAGGATAAAGCTCTCTCAGATCCACTTTCAGCAAAATCTCTGGGCTCAGATGGTGGTGAGGAAAAGATAAATAGCAAGTCCTCACAGCGAAAAACAGAAAAGTCACAATACGAACCTCTTGACTTATCCGTAAGGCCAGATGCAGCCTCCCTCCCAGGTTCATCTGTTACTGTGCAAGACAATATTGCTTGGCACGGCTGCTTATTTTGTTCCTTTACAACTTCATCTATGGAACTAATGGCTCTGCACCTCCAGGCCAATCACTTGGGCAAGGCTAAACGTAAAGACAGCATCATAGGGAACAACAAAGACCAATCTAGAGAAGCTTCAGCCTCGGTTAATAAAGTGAGCTTGCTCCCCTCTTCTGTGCAGTCCAGCAAGGATGCAGTAGTTTCAAACATGCTGAGCCAGCTGGACTCGGCTTCTGAGAAAATGACCCAAGGACAAAATAAAGAGGCCCTAGGAGAGCAAAAGAGCACTGCCTGGCCCAGCCACATGGAATCCACTTTTTGTAATTTTACAACAGACTTCTATAAGCAGTTTGGTGTTTATCCTGGTGTTATTGGCACAGGAACACAAAATTCTTGCACCAGTAATGAATCCGAAATAAAAACACAATCCGAAGATGACCCAAATATTCTGCTCTCTGACTCTGTAAATAAAAGTGCTACTGATGACCTTTCTGACATAGCTTCATCTGAGGATATGGAATCTTCCAAGGAAGAAAACATTGAAGATGAGGACATTGACACAGAACCAGATATTATGAATAAGCAGTTGTCTGCCCTAAATAAAGAAAGCAGTGAAGGAGGTGACAATATACAAAGTGCAGTCACCTCACAACCAACACAAGGGCTTGTATCACCACTGCCACAAGCGTCAGAAAAGCAGTGGCACAGTCAGAATCTTCTATCCTCCCATGAAACTGCACAAGGAGTGATGAAACCTGAACAAGTTCAGGGTCCACAGGTCCTGGAGAAGCAGATGAACATGTTGTCAGTCCTAAGAGCTTACAGCTCTGATGGCTTAGCAGCCTTTAATGGACTTGCAAGTAGCACAGCAACTAGTGGATGTATCAAGAGACCTGACTTGTGTGGTAAGTTTTAGACCTTCTTTTAGACCATTTCAGAAAACACTTGTGCAGAATCATGAAGCTGCTCTTTAAATATACTTAGTCATGTTTGTTAGTCATACATTTTTTAAAATGTTAAACCCCGTGGGCCAAATTCTAGTCTTATATGTGGTCTACTCCATTGAAATCAGCAGTGCTGCATGCATATACTTACACAGGATTTTAGAAAGAACTTGCTTTTTAAACTAGAGTAGCAGCAATATAGACTATCTGTGCTAGTGGCATCTGAAGGGGATACTTACTGCTTTAGCATACTCAAAGGAGGAAAAAGTTTCAAAAAAATTTACATGGTAACTTGCAAACTTTTCAGTATTTTGATATAAGTAAGAACCCAAGAAAAACACTGGATGCTTTTCTCTCTCTTTTTTTTTTTCTTTCTTTGAAATGGGGTGTGTTCATTTACCACAATATTAATGAAATCAAAGGCCAAGTGCATGCAATGCATCTACCTGTGGTGAAGAGCCTTTTTTTTTTTTTCTTTCCCTTTTTTAAAATTATGTTTTTCTGATTTGTTTCAATGGCACCCATACAGTAGTTGCCCTTGCCCATTTTCAATATTCTAACTAGCGGTTGTACAAATAGTGATTTGCCTAATTAAGAATATGCCTGCAGGTAATTAAAAAGCCAACAACACACCAAACAAACAAACCCACCTTTTACCCTTACTAGTCTCTGATTTACAAAACTGAAGTTTTACTTCCTCATATCACACACATCGTATCTGACAAAAATGAAAGTTAAATCTAGTTGGAACACGAGAATGAGGATTTTTTCAATTGATCTCCTATTTTGTCAGCATAGTTCTTGTTTGAAAGAGATTTTAGAGTGTAAATCCTTTGAAAAACAGTATCACTTTAAAACGCAGAGTCAGCAAAGGACACAAAAACTTCAGTAATGCTTGTTTCACTTAACCTTCAAACTAATCAGAAAACTAATTGTCAGAGCTGAACATGCATAATAAAATGTATTCAAGTTCAAAAATAAAAAAAGAAAATATGATCAACAGTTATCAAGCCTGACAATTTAAAATGAAACACTAAATCTGCAAACATTTAAGAACGGTTACCCTGGTTAACTTAAGGGAAGTGGGAGCTCTGTTTGACTTTACTAGGATAGTATATGTGCTTAAAGCCATAACCCCTTCTTCGGGCCTCTCTCTGCTTTTCCAAGTGTATTAGTTGGTGTGATAAAAAAGTCTGTTTTCTCCTCACAAAGTTTATCTCACTTGAATTCTTAGAGCATTTTTGCTTCACCATGTTGTAATTACTTAAACTGAATCACAAGCCCAAGTATCCGCATGGCCTTGTAAACTTCTGTGTCTCAGTGCACCAATTCAGATAGCTGGAAATATTTCCAGATTCTTTAAAATCAGCAGTTAAATTACTGATATTTTGAAAATAGTTGATAGTTGATTTAATTTTCATCTAGTAAAATCCTACTTGGATTTTTTTTTCTCTCTATTTGTGGAGTACCATCAATCAGTTACAAAAAAAATCCAACACAACAAACCAGCAGAGAAATTACTCTAAATATACAAGTAAAAAAATTGGAAAACTAAGATTAGTTGCTTTGTACAAAATATCTTTATACTTCTTTCCAGACATAAGATATCAAAAACAACAACAAAAATCCCCCCCTCTAACGTTATTATTGAAATGAGGTCATGTTACTGCCGTTAGTTTTTTGTTTCATCTTCCAGTCAATTCAACAGACATTTTATGATGGTTTGAGTTTATATGATTTTAAAGACCATATCCCTTTCACAAGCTCTGCCCAGTGATAATGGATTTGACTTGAAGTATGAAGGAAAAAAAAAAAAAAACACAACCAGAAACTTGTCTGTTCTACTTTTTAAGCCATTTTTTAATGGAAAATGCAGTGCGAGTCCTCCTTTCTCTCCCCTCCAAAAACAGCTTTTTCAAATTCTTTACTGACATTCTATTGAGTGTTTGCAGAATATAAGTATTAAGGTTGATTATTTAAATATATTATTTCATTTTTTTGATATGTCACAGCAAAAGTGGCTGAGTATGAACAAGCCCCGTGTCAGTAGTTCTTTTTTTATTTGGTTGGCTTGGACACCGCCCACTTGAAAGTAGTGTTTTTGGGGGTTTTCATTTCCTCAGTGACATTTTATACTGTGAAATCACACTCCATCTGTGCATGCTAGTGTGGGGAATCTCACCTGATGTTTCTGCGCTTGCAGATTAGCCATCAGAAGAACCCTGTTCATTTATTAGCCTGCTTTCCCTCTTGCACAGAGCCCGTCATCTTAGTCATGGTTCCCTTTGTCTCTCCTACTGCCTGAGAGATCAGAAAACTTGAGACCCACCTTCAGCACCTGATTCTAGGGCATGATTCTTGTGTTTCTTTGTATTTTGGGAGACTGTGTGCCTGTCTTTTTACAGCCAATGATTTGTGGGTTGCTGACATCTCGAGAGAACACTGATAAACTTGATACAGTCCTTGTACAATCAAGACAGCAAGGCATGGTGCTCTTTCCTCAGTCAGAATACAGTGGAAATAAAATTGAAATAAAATATCTCAGCTTCAGTTAGCTGAGATTGCATCTTTGATTGGCCACACTAATTGAGTTAAATTTCTGGCTGCATAAAAACAAGCTGGGATTTTCAGTGATCCATGTGGATCATTTTTAGTTGGCAGATTTTACCTTAAGATAATGGGTCAGTTTTTAAACACAAAGCTTGCCATGAAAAGGGTTTAATTTCCAGAGGAGAATGCCACTAACTCACATTGTTGTTTTGGAAAGTTACCACAAATGGGGAAAGCAATCCTCAGTTTCCCTATATGTAGAGAGACTGATGATGTACACATAATTCCTTTATGCTCCTATCATGCTTCAGACTGTAGGGATGAAAGACACAGTTAGGAACAAACCATTATTACTGCATGATACAGAATTTTCTATGTCAAAATGCTGCTGAGAAAAATCACAATTTTTTGTAATATTTCCCCTTTACATATATAGCAGAATAGGAAAGAACCAACAGAATAAAATATCATTGATTAATTTAGAGTTACTCCTGACCGGTACTTGGTTTTGAAGTCTCAGGTGACTATACCTAGGAGCTGATCTTGTTAATCTTTGCTACCACGCAGTTTCTAAGAAGACATGCTTTTCCTTGCTGCTTGGCAGCCACTAGCCCAGCGTGGAGGGGAAGCCCAGGGCTCCATGGCTTGGTACCTATGCTCTCTGAAGAGAGCATCCATGTACTCTGCTTTCACAGCCCTTGCTCTTTCGAGAATTTATGCTTGGAGGTTCTAGACCTACTTTGTATTTAAGTTGTGGAAGATCTGTTTTCCTTTCCATTTATGCTCTCCTCTTTGCTTGTCTTCCCATATACATGTAGTTGTATCGCAATAATGTTCTACCTCCTGTTCTAAGTCATTAATTTACAGTGACTTGCACAGCATCTATTTATGACAAGACGCTTTTCTTTCTTTCTCTCCTTCCCTTTAAATTTTTCTGCTTTTTGTCTAAAATGGTAAAATTTCCCTAGTCGTATTCTCTGCTTGGGAAGTACTTAGGCTTTCAAAGAGCTGGTAGGCTACTGAACCATTGCCCAGAGATAGTCCTGGGCGTTAGCTAGTTGCTTAATGGGTTAGTGCTATTGAACCCAAAGTTAATGATGTCCAAAAGTATTAGTTCCATGTTGTCTCTATAAATCTAATTTGCTTCCATTCATACTTGCTTTCCTCTGCAATTAGTGCTGTTTTCTCCTGCATAGGCTCCACCCCATTATCACTTCTTTCACTGCATGAAAACAGGGCAAGGCCCTTCTGATGTATGGTAACAGCTCTGGAGTTCTGATCCTGCAAAGGGCTGAACACTTCCAGTTTCTTTTGGAGCTGAAAGCGTTCAACATTGCAGGGAATTATTAAAATGTTCAGCATTGTAACTTTCTGAAATACCTTCCAAATGTGCAACTGCAGCACAGACAAGAGGGCTGGGCAAGGGGAAGATGGATTGTGGCAGATTATTACAGCTTTATTGTCACATAATTATAGTGCTCTACCCCAATGTTTAAATAGTGAATTTAGTTGTTGTAAATTGCTTATTGCCACAGGTGTCAAAACCAAAAAGATTATAATGCTAACCCCTTCAGAACTACCACCAACATATAAAATACAGAAAAATATTTTTGATTGTTTGTGGTGGATTCACTTGAATCTTTATTGCAGCTTTTTAAAATTCTAAAATCCATATTAAACAGAAGCCAAAGGCCTGATACATCCAAGCTCTTGGACAGCTACAAGGCAGTGGAAGGTCATCCCACTGCAGCAAATTGTAGTACTCCTACCCATTTAAAGTATCTTATAATGCTCTTAAGTAACTCAGCATTTTGTCCTGATCTGCAATTGAAGGAGTAACCAGAATATTCTTTTCCTTCAAGGCAGAATGAAATGATATGGAAGTTTTACAGCAGACTTTTCTTTACCCCATTATGGTGATTTTGAAGAGGTTTCTGTAGTTTCAGTTAGGAGATCCAAGGCCGGCTTTTAGTGTATGAGCTGTACTGCTGAACAGGAGATCAGCACCTCGGCCCCCACGCCTGCGTTTCAGCCACACTTCTGGATGTCGCAGTGCCATTTGCATGGCAATATCAAACCAAACTCATATGGCTTGCTTCCTTTTTTTAATTAACTGGGAATGCCAGTGATCCAGTGAAGTTTGTGCTGCTGGATAAAAGGGTTGGTCTGTGAATAGCATTGTATTTGCCAAATGGTTCGCTAGTCATTTCAGTACAAACAAATGGATGGTGTCTGTAAGTCTGCAAACACTGTTGACATTTAGCCTTGTTTATGTTACTTTCCTTTTGCTGCATATTTTTGGCTAGAAAAGATACTGTCTGAATCAACATTGACTTCCTAAGCAGAAGCTAAGGACCCAGTCTTGCATCCCTCATTCTCGATGAGTGGGACTACTTACATGACTAAGGATTGCAGAATCAGGTCCTATGTTTATTTTACTTTAAATTTCATTGCTATATTCCTGTAATTTAATTTGGTTATATTTTGTTTTATCAGAAATCGGTCAGATAAGTTTGGTATCACCATTTGTTTACTGTTGAAAACTTTTATTTCTCACCATTTTTCATATTGCGGTGTAACATTCCCATTCTGTTTACGTTTCTGGAAATTAACCCCTAAAATATCCGATACAGCTAAGTGCTAAGTACCTTCTATTCCCAGTGAAACTGGAAGCATTCAGTCCCTCCTAGCACCAGATCTGAAAGGGAGATTGTGTTTGCAAAAGGAGGCCTTGGTATGTGCCTTGATTTCAGACATCAGTGGCCAGCCGCACCAAGGCAAATCCCTAGCACAGAAAGGCTTTTCTTTTCGTTGCAGAGACAAAATAATGATCTAAGCTTAGAGCTGTATGATTTTACTCTAAGTTTCACCTCCCAAACAATATATTCTTATTGTTTTTGTCATATCCAGGTCAAATTTAAATTATAGTTTAGGATTAGGCAGAGACATAGAGATGTTTCCAGGTCTTTCCGAAGTGAGACAATGCTCTGGTTTGTGTTTTGGTTCAGGAATACGTATTCTTGTGTCTGAGGTATAGTATTTCCTATAACTATTCATAAACATGAACAATTTAGACATCCTTGTAAGTCAAAACTAAGTGTACGATTAATACCTATTATGAGGCCAATTTTAAACAATTAATTTGGCAGCAGTTATAATTTTATGTTACAGTCTTTCAGAAATTAAATAACCAAATTCATCTTTGTGATCTAAGGAATTTAGGATATCTTTATGCAGAGATGATCTTGTTATGCACAGTATTGCATATCTGGAATTTCTGAGGTTTGCTCCCACCTATCTAGATACCTGTAGTACCAGGGATGAATAATTACCTGAGCTTATTAATTGTTTCAGCAAAGAAAAAATATATACCTTAAGTGTAAGCATTAATATATGTATACACAATACATCCACAATATATAACAAACCATACTAGTACAAAAATAGAAGTCCTGAATATGTTCTGTTATTTATGTGTTTGGCAAGCTTAGGGAATGGACTTTAGTATGAGTGAAAATTCTCTTAACATTTTTAAGGTTATTTATTGTCATTTCTATTTGAGTTTTTAATGGTCCTGTATTTTGTAATGCTTTAGCAGGAAAAAATACTGTAGTTATCTTTTTTCATATTCTTTAAGCAATATTTCTAGCTTAATATATTGTGCCAGGTTTTCCAATATTAACCAAGAAAGACAGTAAAATTCAATGAACAGCACTCTGACATCCACAATTTAAAACCTGTGATTGAAGTGAAATGTGTAAACTTCTAGTGGGTTATCATGTGCTTTGGAATAGAGTATTGTTGGAAGTAATTAGAAAATATATTAAGGTTTCCTGGTAATGAAGGTATGTAAGTTTTAATAATTGTTGCTTTCTGAATAAGTGTCAAACTATATCTTTAAATGTATATGGAGTTACAAGTTAGGTCACTTCTGAATGGAATGTAAAACAATACTAAAATGCTTCAATAACTTATCTCAGTGTTGCTAATAAAAAAAAAAGCTGTTAACCATTAGTGCAGTTTTGAGTCATTTTGTTAATTCACTCAAGAAAATTCTCTGAGAAACTATTGTACCTTTTGGTAAACCAAAGACCTCTCATGCAATCCACAGTTTTTTAATGCTTTGAGAGGCAAACTCTGCAAAGCTACTTGTTGGCCTTGTAAAGGATATTGATTAAAAATGCAGTCTTCTAAGGAGGGAGTGGTTTGTCGTTAGAACGATGCCATGTATGGGTAGGCAGGTATATAAGGGGGGGACATTAGACTTGCTTCCTCTGTCACGGAAAATATCTTGGCAATGGGGGACCTTTTTCTCCTCTGTCACTATTAAAATCCAGCGGAAATTTTTGTGGAGGCCACTGGGTTAAAAATGAGTAATGTGGGATGGATTAAGTGTGTAAGTATTAGTGTCTGGGTGCTTGGCCAGGGTGAGCTACATATTTGGGTTCAGTCCTGCAGCTGAAAGTACAGCCTTAGTGAGTAACGGGTATACAACGTCTATCCCAGTGGAAAAATACCAGGAGCATATAACCCATCTTTCTGGGTTAGTCTTGCCTAGCCTTACATTGTCACAGTCTTCAATACTGCAGATAGCACTGAACTCTCCTTTTTGTTTCCCATGGAAAGAATGTGTGGTAAGCATCCTGAGACTAGCCTCCCTCTTCAGACCCACGTACGATTCACCCAAGATAAAGCAAGCGTAGGATAACAAGCAAACCAGTCGCATCAGTCCCAGTAGTACCACTCAGGTCTATGGTAAGTGTTTCCAGGATGGGACCCGTAAGAGGCGTCCAGTTCTTTGGTCCACCACTGAGTATGCAATGGAAGCTAAAGGAAAACATGACTAGGGCTCCCAGTGTCACATCTTCATTAATGCTGTCAGTTTTGAATAAGCATATTGGTACTTTTTATTTATTCCACCAAAACACCATGAGTCAGGACCTGACATTTTAGTGTTCTGTGTCATACTGAGAAAAATCTGTACTTCAGCAGTAGGACAATTATATTATTTTGGAAGGACTAGAAATAATACAGCATTTGTGAGACAACTGTAACATTTATCCAGACGCAGTGTGAGATTGTTCTTCCTTTTATTTGGAGAGCACTTCCAAAAAAGTATCAACTAGGAGCAAAGAAAAAAAAAAAAGATAAGAAAAAGTGGCAATTATGAATCCATTTAACCCCCATAGGGTATAATCTCATCTTGTGTAATACCACTGGCTGTTACATGCCTAAACTTCTATGCAGTGAGCTGTGAATATAGTCCTTATTGTCCTGTGGGCAATATGACTAAGGAAAAAATATCTGTGTAATACAATAGAGCATTTGTCTGAATGGCGTAACCTAAGGTCCATAACATCAAATCTAAAGTTGTAATTATACAGCTGCAGTCACACCACTCAAGTGAAGGCTGTGTCAGCACTTGTATTATATAAGAAATCCTGTTTTCAAGGGTTGATGAGTCATATGCAAAAACCATTTCTCACTAGACAATTGTTCTGGTTGTTCCAAAGCAAAGTCTAGGTACAGGCCTTTCCCCAGCAGGACGTGGTACTTTCTTCCACGATATGCCATGGCTTAACTTGATGGTTTATTTTGCATGTATCTTTCCTAAGCTAGGAAATTACCTAGAAGGTTTGGGGTTTTGTTCATTTTTATTATTGTCAAAACATAAACTAATGGGAAAAAAACCCAGTGTGGATAAGGTCTTCACTAACAAGAATTATAACAGGTGAAACATACCTTTCTCAGAAATTTTAAAATTAGTTTTTTCCCAGATTGTCATTCCCAATGTTGATTTAAGTTCTCTGATCAGAACACTTCCTTAGAAGACCCAGTCACAGTTTTATTTTTTGAGATGCCTTGAAATTGAGCCTTTCAAGCTCACAGTAACTGTTATTGCCATTTGTAGCAGCCACACATTTGCTGGCAAGGAGCAAACAGGAAAGAGGTTTATTTACAGCAGCACCACAGAGGTGAACTAGGAGCACTATGCATCTCTCCCACACAAATGTAAAAGGAATACACTTAGGATTGAGACCAAATACCGGAAACCACAGTAATTTTCCTACTACATGAAATTTCTCGATAGGTATGCTGGATCTGAGGGACTTCAGCTAACAGATGCCCCTGCCCGGAGCATTGCCATTTTTACAAGCAGGTGTTCCTGAAGCCGCCCCCACATCAAGCATTTGCACCCAAGCTGCCTAGCCCACCCCATTGTCCGCGGAGCGAGACGCAGGCCAGCAAGTTTCTTTAAGCTGATCTCCTCTGATCCGGGGCGTCTGTAGTGCCGTTCCCTGCATAGAACAGCCATTGTTCAGCTCGCAGAGCAACAGTGGGGTAGAAAATAGCATGCCATGCTGGGGATCAGAGAGGGAATTGTTCCTTAATTATCTCTTACTGAAGGAAAAACCGAAGGCATATCCCAGTATGTGCCATGACTTTGGCAGAACATGAGTCTTTTAAATAAGATTTGGGGAGGGGAGCTCGTGTTCAGAAGCTGACAGTCCTCGCTCGTCCTGCAGGTCTACCTGTGTTCACGCACTGACCATGAAAAAAATAAGTTTTCTGCTTTGGATTCTTCATTGTGAAATGGAAAATAATAGTACTTATCTCCCTGGTAGGAGTGCTGTGAGGATAAATGAATTAATTAATGTTTGTAAAGCACTTTGAAGATGAAGAACATTATATAAGTCCTCAGTGTATAAATGCTTCTTTCTCTGATATAACTACAGTAAGCTATAAAAATTTATTGAAGAAAGTAAACACACATTGAAAATACGTGTTGGGTGTGTATATCCCTTCAATATCCCAGCAGCGTTTGTAAGCCCCACTTCCTGAGCAGCACAGCGCGGTGAAGCTGGTGCTGAAGCCTGCCTCCAGCCTCAGCCCTTACCCGAGCCAAGCGGCCGGCGCTCGGGGCTCTCTGCACCTGCAGGAGCTTTGCCATATTTTGGCCATAATGTCTTTCTACCAAATACAAGAACCTCAGGGGCTCTTCAGAGTGCCAGCTGGGTTGAGCCGCCGGTGTTTGACCATTGCCACGGCACACCAGCCCCAGCCGCGTTGCGGAGCTGTGCAGCACCGGCGCCCGAGGCAGGCAATGGCTCAACAACGTGTCTGGTGGGTTGCTTGGCCCCCAGCCCACCGCCAGCCTGCGGGTCCTCCTGTCCTGCGCCTGTGCGAGCAGGCCCTTGTTGGGACTGAGGACCTGCCACGCTGTCTGCCACCGTTTGTCCTCTCCTTTTCAGCGTCAGTGTGATGCTCAGTGTTCAGTCCTCCCAGTGCTTGGCAGGTCCCAGTGTTCCTGCTCGCACTCTGATGTGGTGGCTGAACTGGCTGTTGTGTGGTTTTTAATTGAATGACAGTGATGTCAATTCGCTACTTGTAAGGTAAAATTTTTATTGCCTGCTTTTTGACGTTACCATCCTAGATTACTCCTTGCTGCTTTACTTGATTGTTTGTTTTTTTTTTTTTATTCAAGCCAGGAAGTGCGTTTGGTCCCAAACAGCTCACATGTATAACAAGGCAAGTTAAGAGGATGCAGGAAAGGAAAACCAACACTTCAGCCATATAGAGATGTGAAATTTATCAAGAGAGACATATAAGTAAAGGTTTGTGCATTGCAATTAACAGGTTAAAGACGAAATTCAGGATTTCTTGGGGGCTCTCCTCAGTTCACAGCTGCCATAGTTTGTGGACCTTACAAGAAAGGACCACGTTAGCCCTAACTGTGTCTTGTTTCACTTCTCCCTTTGCACAGTTAACCCTTATTTGGTCTGTGTGCTCAGTTTTCTTTTAAATCCTTTCAGATATTCCTGGTGAACCTGTTGCTGGTTTAGCATGCCAGTTGGAGTGCAGAGGAGCGCAGCGTGCTGCTCCGGCGGCTGCAGGTGCCCCACCAGCATGGGCTGGTGAGCCCCCAGCCCCGCTCCTGCTGTGGGCAGCTGAGGGCTCTGCACTCCCTGATCAGCATTTGAAGAGGGGGACAAAGCTTTTGCCCAGCGAAGTCTGCTCCCTTGCCATGTTCACCCAGATGCCAAATGCACCAAGACGCATTACCAGCACAACCAGACATCCCCAAACTCTGACTGGCACCAACATGCACCCAGCAGTGTGGCTGATTTTTCCATCCCCTAACATGAGAACTATTTAATAACAGGAGGATTTATGGGTGTATTCACTAATAGTTATATAACTCTATGTTGAGGTGAAAAATTAAAAAACAAACCAGAAAAGCTTTCTCAAAGGATAGAGGTGGGAATCCCATTAACATGACGGCTCCCTCTTTAGTTGCCAAAATGATTGACAGCTGGATAAGGTCAGAAGATGAAAACCAAGCCATGGGGGAGAGAGCAGGGAGGGGAGGGGGCCAATCAGTTGAATAAAAAACTGAGTGTCAGTGCTGGGGAAGGAGAAAACCAGCACTCCCACTAGAAAAATCCTCACCCTCTGCTCCCCTACTGTTTGTTTGGGGAAAATGCTGCAGCTTAATCAGAATTATTTACAAGATAATGGTCCATTGTTTGTAGTAAGACAGATGCTGTCTGTGGGAATTTGGTGTTTTATGCTCTATGCATTACAGTGCCATTGCTGTGTACAGATGGGATCACAGTGGTATTGTTGTTATCCACTTTTTGGAAATTTGGAGGATCCTTACCGTGAAAGGAGGATCCTTAAATAGAAAAAGAAATAGTTTTCTTGGGCCCGGAACTGGGATTTCTCTTAAGGTAGAATTGTATTTGTACATGTATGGGAGAAGCAAAGGACAAGGTGGACGCACTTTGCTTGAGACCTACAGCATGAAGGGTCCCTAGGCTGACTTTATGTGGTGGTGGTGGACATGAACTCAACAGATGGGTAGATCCTGTCTGTCTTTCTAAAGGCGAGGAGATACCTTCTGGTGGGGTATGTTGGTGCACCCTCCTTTGCTGGTGGCTGGCAAAGTCAGTTGCTTAGAAAGTGGTGGGAGAGGTACACAATCACATCTGTGTGAAAGTAGGGCTTGCCTGCTGAGTAATCATCCTCTGGTTGTGCAATTGCAATGTGTGGTGTTCCCTGCCAGCCTCCCCATGCTGCAAGTTAAACACTGAACTCTTCTGTTTCACCAGAAAACTTCATCCTGATGATTTTGTGGGTGACGCTGTGGGAAAGGAAAACTAAGTTTTCACTGGATTTATACTGAAAAAAAAAAAAAAACAACCAAAAACCCAAAGAGAAAAATCTTTATTTATTTAGAAGATCAAATGCAAGAATTTTTTTAAAAACTTACTTAATCGCAGCAGAAATTGTATTTCCACAAGCATCCCCTTCTGGCCCAAGTAGAAAGTTCAATGTGGAGACCTAGAGCCTGGCAAAGGGGACAAACCCATGACATGCAGGTGGGTGACGCAGTGCCATGTGAGAATCGCTGCATCCAGAAAGAATAGGGAGCTCTGGTGAGGCCAGTGGAGATGGCTGCCTCCATCAGCATGTCCATCTCACCGGCTGCCCGGGTCTGTCCCAGCAAAGGGTGGGGGACAGCAGCACTCACAGCTCATTCCCATGACCCTGAGGTGAGAGAGGACAAGGACCACGCCATGCAGAGCTCTGCAGTGCTGTGCCTCTCTCAGGAGCAAATCCTGCCTTGCCTTTGCTACCCAAGCAACCAAAGCCTTGGGATGAGAAGTTCCTCCTTGGGTCACTGCACTTTGAAGCAGGACCTGCAAATAAGGTGCAGGACAAGGGGGTGGAGGGTGTCTGGGTGGGTGTGGGTGTATGTGTGTGTGCACGCACTTCCTCTCTCAAAAATCTGCTTTTAGTGTGCAATAGCTCACATATTACCTCGTCAAAGACCGGTGTGCACCAAAGGCAACCAAGAGACGACAAATCACCAGAAAGGCTCCAGAGGGGATTTTGAGCATCCACGACTGGTATCCCAAGATCCATTAGCTTTAAGGTAAAACAGAAAACAATGACCTTCTTTTTTGTATGCAAGATAATTAAGCTGTCTTTCCATCACTGCAAAATACCTGAGTTTCCCCAGAGAAAGCAGAGGGCCTGCGTATGGGCAGTGAGACAGGGGAGGGCAAGGAATGACTGATTCACAGGTTTTGGGGTCCATGCAGCTGGGAATGGGTTTCCAATATCAGCATGTCCTCCTCTGGGTGGGAACCCCCAAAACAGGTGGTGGGAGGAGGCAGCTCCTGAGTCCTCCCTTCCCTCTGGGCTCAGTGTGCTGCCAGGTACAGAGCCGATAGCATCAGATCATGAGTGGAAACCACTTTGCCCAAGAAGAGGGATCTCCTCTGGTTTCTGTGAAATGGAGTTTTCCAAGAATACCCTCGAAGGGTTAGATTGGCATGGGAGATTGCCATTCCTGAGTGATTTCATTTTTCCTGTGTCTCCAATGGGATCTATACAAGGAGCTCTTTTTTCCTCCAAGTCAGCATTTATTTGCAAAATCTTAATTTTGTATTTCCTGACATTTAAACTTTTCAGCCTAATGTTCTAATAAGGATTCTGTCCGTCCGTCTAAATAAAGCTTCGTTCTAATGAGGACACCATCCATCTCCTGAGATGGAGCCGTAACGACTTCCAGCCTCAGTGTAATTTTAGCTAGGCTCCCTTCCCCACCCTCTTGTCCCCATAGGTCTTTGTTTGGGGTGTAAATTATCTGTTTTGGGACAAAGTTGTGCAGAATTTCATTTTGGGTCAAGTGACTGAGCTATTGTGTGAGCCTCTGCTTTCTCTCTGAAAAGGGGGATTTTGCTCACTCCCAGTTGTATGTTCAGTGCCTGCTTATTTGCAGTTTCTGTTCATAAGACTGTGGGTTTTCATGCCAACGATTTTCTGTTTGAGTTATTGGAGTAGGGAGGTTGTGGGAGCATGCCAGTGTCAAAGGTTGTCGCTTGAATGATAATTAATAACATTATCAGACTGATTATGTGTTTAGATGTCCAGAATCAGGAGTGAATTGAACTTGTTAAATTTAATTCCTACCTCCAAATATCTGACTGTATCCCGTGGCTGGGAGACTGGCGTGCTCACCAGTCTTGCATTTGCATAAAGGACAAAACTGGGAATTTGAAAGGGCAACAACTAATGAGAATTGCTGAAATTCTGGGCTTCTGGCGTTCATAGGGCTTCTCCTACGGCACCATCGCTCTGCAAGCTTTTGCCAGGCAGTGGAAAGCACAGATCGGGTGCATGATAATGTTTATAGACCCCGGTTTCATTGTGTCAGCCGCTGACTGAAACGTCGAGTCATTTGAGATTGGAGATTATGTCTTTTAAGGTCCCGAAGAGCCGTTTCACATGCGACTGATTACCTCTGTCAGAGGCGGGAGAACCGGGTCCCACCTCAGTGGGTGGGATCTGAACTCATGCTTTCAGAGGTCAATAACAGGGTTTTTAGACCTTTGTGCCTCTCAGTCCCTTATAGCCAGACCTTTTCTGTTAAAACTGTTTAAATTACAAACCAGTAATAAAAGGATCATATGTGTTTCCCACTGAACAGGTTCTTTAAGGCTATTATGATAATTAAAAACATATGGTGCCTACACAAGTCAGAGGGAAACCACAGATGTACAAATTAGGTATTATATAAGGTTTTTCTTTTTTGCCCTTTCAAAAACAACAAGCCAAAGAAGTACAAAGAGATAAAGATGGAAATTTTTTTGGAGATGGTAGGTAGCATTTTGTATTTTTAATCATGAAATATGTAAACCTCCTTTCTTATACATAATCAGAACAAACTCTTTCTAATACGCAGGAAGAAAAAAACAGTAGCATAAGACTGCAGTATTTATGGAAGGAATAAGGAAACACTTTGTTTCATGCAAGTTATTGGAGACCAGGAAACCTTTTGCATTTTTTATGATGTTTCCCTGCACAGACACAGAGGATTATATTTATTAAATATTGAATTATATTGAAATTGGATTGATGCAGCCAAAGAAGGACATTTCTTTGTATTCCATTTTTTTCTCCTTTTAAAAAAGGGAAATGTACTAATATTGATTGCAGTACAAGTAGTCATTTGTTTTAATTTAAAAATATAGGATTGATTTTGAGAAGGTGATAAATACTGCTAATAAAAAAATTCAAAATGGGGATTTATAATGATTCTCTGTTAAGTCAATGGTTTAGCGAGGCTAACTTATAATAAAAGTAGAGACGTGCTGAACTATCCATAGCTAATGGGTTGTTTGCCGCTTGCTAGCACTGCAAACTTCCCTTGGTTTGCCGGGTCCTGCTACAAAAGGTAAAATTTACATCACCTAACACTCCTCACTCCTTGTTTTGTCTTTCTTGTGCTAAAAGTGAGCAGCTGAGGGCCTCTCTGAAATACCTCTGTCGTCTGCATGTGGAGGGGCTGGGCCGACGTGCAGACACGTGCGGAGGTCAGAGAGGGGCCGGGGCCGGGCGCAGCTGCTCCGGCTCTGGCGCTGGTGGCTGGGCAGGGTGGCGGCTCCCCCAGCGGGGCGGGGGGCTCCACGGCGGCTGGGGCCTCAGCCTCGGCACGGTCCGTCCTGGGGGAACACGGGTGGGCAGGTCGCCGCAGCACCTGCGGGAGCCCCGAAGCCCCGTCACTCGTCGCTGTTGCTCTGAGCTCCGTGGCTCAAGCGGCGCCAGCATCTGCCTGGCACCCCGCCCTGCCTGGAGCGGCAGGAGGCCCTCCTCTCCTCCTCTCCTCCTCTCCTCCTCTCCTCCTCTCCTCCTCTCCTCCTCTCCTCCTCTCCTCCTCTCCTCCTCTCCTCCTCTCCTCCTCTCCTCCTCTCCTCCTCTCCTCCTCTCCTCCTCTCCTCCTCTCCTCCTCTCCTCCTCTCCTCCTCTCCTCCTCTCCTCCTCTCCCAGGAGACTCCTGTGTGCCCGCAAGGAGCACAACTGAGGCAAGTCCGCTGGTGTGAGCCCTGCCGGGGCTGGGCAGACAGCACCCCAACAGCCGCAGCACCCCAACAGCCGCAGCGATGAGGGACGCTCCTTCCTAGCGCTCCCGTGGCGGCATGGCACGGAGGGCGGCCTGCCCCGGCCTTGAGGCGGGCTTGCTCTCCTACCCCACGAAGGGGATGCTGCCAGCCCCGGAACCGCTCCCCGTGTGCCGCCCCGCGGGCTCAGCCCCGAGGGCGCCGCGTCCTGCTCCCGGGCAGGCAGCCTCTGGCTACCGCGGGGACCCCACCCCAAGATGCAGTCCAGTGGTCTGGAGGCCTTTTCCTCTGTTCACTTATGTTTTGTTCTGTCTGTTCACAGAAAGTAAACGATTTTTTTTTTTTTTTCCCCCAAAGGAACTTTTAGAAGAGGAAAAAAAAATCTGGGGAAAGAGGAGAGGGAGAAGCCTGATGCTAATACTTCAGATTTGCAGGAGCAGTGGCTGAACAGGCATTTCTGAAGAGAGGCTTTTCTTTTATTGAGTGAGTGATAGCAAACTCAGTGTTATTTCACATGTAGGTATTACCATTTTAACTTTTACCGAGGTAAAATAACACCTTGTCACTCAGTGCAAATACCAATCACAAAATGAATTAATTGTAATAACTGTTGTCAACAGAACAAAAGACTTGTTGCTTTCCTAAGCAGATTTCAGTGCCACTGATAACTATATACAGAGGTTCCCATTGGGCTTAGTCAGTGTATGTAGTCAGAACATAATTTCATCTGTCTTTCTCTGCACTTTGTTGTAAAAGTCTCAGAAATTGAGTTAAAAACCTGTATTTTTTATATATTGCTAAGTATACACTTTCCCAGTGCTTATGATTTTTTTTTTCTCAAAGAATCCCTAAACATTTTTACTAGTTAATTAACACTTTTTCATGGCTAATTTGTTAAAGAATTAACAAGCTTATAACAGTCTGCGTAATCTGTTTATTCACCTTATGCCGTGATGGACACTTACTTTCAGAGAAACTATGGGCAGCTTTTTTGCTACATAAAATATATTTTTGCTAATGTTACTTCTCTAGCCAGTCATCCTTATCTAAAGTGAACAGTGCTAGCCCAATAGATGGGTGAAGTTTTCCGTTGAAAGGGGGGGGGAAGAGAGAAAAAATCAGCCAAGAAAAGCAAAATTCTTCATACTTGTGCTAACCACAAATTTATTCAAGTGAAGTTGGGGGGGGGGGGGGGGAGAACTAATTAACTAATTTCACAAAGGAGCCTTAGTACAGCAGGAATCGGTGCCAGTATGCTATACTCATTTTACATGGCTATTTAGCTTAATAATCAAAAATACTATGGCATGTCCTCTGTATTTTACTGCAAGTGATATATATTTTCTTAAAGAAACATATATTAGTGTTGCAACCTGGGATAGTCGTAGATGCCAGTGGAATAAACACTCATCAGGAACTGACCCATAGAGTGGTCAAAGGTCCATTTTGCATCCTTATTTAACAGATTGTATACTTTAGATTGCTTCCCCCCCTCTTCCCCTTCAAAGCATACCAACAGCCTTCATTACTCCCTGGCCTCCTTGGGAGCAGAATCACAAACTCAGATAAAATATATGGAAAATTAATTATCCCTGTATCTTCCCCTCAAAATAAGCCAGAGAGGGTGAAAATATCCCCTGTAAAAGTCTGTTTGGGTAAGGCTTTCCCAGCCCGTTGCTGGAGTGAAGGGGTGGTAGGCTAACAAAGCACCAGCAGAGCAGCTGTGCATCGTTAACCAGGTCCTGCTGCTCTTATCTCTCACTTGATTAACTGGGGTGCAGCTCACTGCCACAGCACCCTCTTTGCAAGAGCAAGAAGCACCTTGGAACCACAGTAAGACCTTGCTGGGACCCTCTTCTTTCTGGGCCCAGGGAGGCTGGAGGGCCAGGAGCCTTGTGCAGTCTCTTTATGGGGTGTGTAGTGGGTTGAGCTATTGCCATGTACCTTTGGTGCAGGGAATGTCTGTGGTTTCCCCTCAAACCCTCTGCTGTCAATAACATTAGGTCTGTCTGTCTTGTTGGTAACTTCTGTGTCTTCAGCCACCAGTCAGTCAAACGTTCCTGTTTGTACTGGGAACTTGCTTTTTACATGGGTAGCGCTGCTCTGCAGCTGCACAAGAGCATCCCTCTGTCGTAGCATGGGCTTGTAGTGTTGGGGAAGGACCTACTCACTCACAGCTCTGGAGGGCTGACATATGACTTGGTGTAAGCTACACCACATTTGTTCTTGCAGTCTTCTCTTGCTTTTATTGTCTAAAGTAAATAGTCCTGAATATGGCTAAGTGATTCTTCTCTCATGCACTTCCTATGGCAGAGGGGACTGGAATATCCATGACAATGCAATTGTGCTGGAGCTTGAGTGGTTTTGTTTCAGCAGCTTTAGGCCAAGGCTGTGGTTGCTCTTGTGTGGATGTGCAGGGACATGAGAGGGCTTGTGCGAGAAACTCTCCCTGCAGGTTCAGGCATTCATCAGAAAGAAGCAGCTCTGGGAGCGAGCTGTTGTTGTTGTGGCTCTTGCGTCAGAATGGTGGCTGGTGTGCTGCAGTGGTTTTTGGGGCACCCTGGCTTTGTGTTCAGAGCAACCTTCAGCCAGTGCTGCTTGGGTTCTGCTGCACCTCCACCGTTGCTCCTCCTCTTCAGTTTACAGCTTACCTGCAGAAGTAAGGTTTTAGATGGAGGGAGGGGCATGAAAAAGGATGACTAGCATCTTCTCTGTATTCTAATGCTGTGCAGGTGAGAGTAGCAGATCTGCTTGGGATGCAGCAACCATCCCTGTATGGACTCTTGTGGTGCTTTCAGGAATGCCTGGTGTTGGAAACCCTGGGTCAGGCTGGGTATGGGCAGCACAAACGCGACAGGAGGACGCGTCTGTTCCCCCCACGCCAAGCTCTGTACTCTGGGGGGGAGCAGGGAGATTGCAGTGCTCTTTACCCTGCTGTCTGCTGCCTCCCCTCCACTCACCCGTTTATATCCCAGTAAATCTGTTTGAAAGATAGAAAATACTCCCAGCCTCTCATATAACACCATCACTTATGCTGACCGGTGCTTTTTGCTGTTGTGACTTGGCTGTCGCATTCTTTCTCCACCATTCCTTTGAGGTGTGCTAATGAGGGCATTCCTCCGGAGTTGAGAGTTAGGGTGCTTCAGGTCAGATAGCCCCAGCCCTAGCCAGGAGCTTTGTGCAGCAGTGCCCAGCAGCCCCAGTGACTGGCAAGATGGGGACCTGCAGTACGTCTTGTTGTCAGAAGGGCTGATTTCAGATTTGCTTCTCAGCCATCGTTGTTCTGTGGTTTTTTCTGCTCCTCTTTGGGTGATTAACTATGAAAAGAAGCGTTTCTCGTTTCTGCAAGCCACTCCTCTCCCTGCTTCTTGGCACTAGTTGCTAATCAAAACAGGACTTTGATAGCCAAATGGCATTTGGCTGAGCCAAACACAGAGCTAGACACACAGGCTTCTTGTGATCAAGCACTTTATTAATGTGAGGTTTAATGCAAGTTCATTCGCAGCATGTGGATCCAACAGTAAACGTTCAACAATCTAATTCTGTAGCACTATGTTTTATTTAGCATGAAGATATTCCAGTGTATGAAAAAGCAGTACTCTGCTTAGGAGCAATGTTTCAAAGGATTTAAAAAACATTATTACTTTTTTGCTCTTTCCAGAGAAAAGGCACGTTAACCTGTCATTTTATAAAGGTGCCTGCTTTTTTTTTTGTTTTGTTTGTTTGTTTAGAAACAGATTTGATTTTTTTTTTTAAAGTTAAGCAATTGCAGATTCCTAAACTAGTAAACTTTTACAGTATTTGTATAATTCACGTTCATGTAATACCAGAATATTCTGAGAGACATTTTGGGGAAATTTGTAAAACGAATGTGCTTCCTGGCAGAGACCTTGTACGCCAAGTTTTAGCCTGGGCTGCATTTTTACAGCTGAGTTATAAACCCCTGAAAAACAGGATTTATAATGGAAACGCTGACACAACCTTAACCATAGCAGTGCTATCTGGTGCTGCTATAATATACTGTACGAAGAAATCAGTTCATTAGTTAGTTATAAACAAAGGGCAGAGATAGTAAATTACAGTAGGTATTTCAGCAGTTTTCTATATATTTATGACACAAAAATATGCAGCTGCATTTTATTTCTTGAGACAGTATTTAAGGATTTCAGATTTAATACACATTAGTTTGGTTATGCACATCGTGCATTTTGGTCTTGCTGTTCCTCTCGTAGTTTTATTCATGGTATTTTCTTCTTTCTCTGTTGCTCATTAGAAAAATGTTAAAAATCCATTTTCATCTGATTAATAATAAAGCTGATCACATGTAACCTAATTTTGCTGCCCCTGTCTGTGGAGTCATATACAAAGTGACCTTTGAATCACCACTGGGCCCATAAAGCACAATAAGCACCATTGTCCTGTCAAAAATTGAAGATGTTTTACATCATTACAAAATTTAATGTTCCATCTTTTCAAATGCACTACTTTTCAAAGGCCACATTCCAATTGAAGCTCATTAAAATCAGACTCAAGTTTCCTGTGGTGGGGATGAGAAAGAGTTTCTCATGCATTCGGAGTAATATGAATCACTCTTTTAAAACAGATATGGTTACATATTAGTTTTGAAAGGTACAGTAACTGCTGAGCCTCCACTGTCTGCAACAGTGAGGCTTTTGTACTTATAAATCTAATAACTGCCTCCTGATCCCTTGTACTTCATCCACACTGTATCCTATTTACTTATGAATAAATCAACTTTCTAAATAAAATTGTTGTTCAAAAGTTCAGGGGTTGAATTATAGGAGTCTCTGGCTCAAAGCTTCTATTAAGGTTTTAGCAGACATCTGTAAAACTCTTGTTAAAAAAAATTTCGTTTTTTCTCAAAACTCCTTGAATACATTAGATTTGGAGGACCAAATTCTTTTCTGGAACAGTCCTTTAGAGTCTGTTGAATTTACACAGAGGCTGACTTTACCTCTTAATCTTATAGAATAATTTCTCGTAGTGTTTTTTTAATAAAGCAAAAAGAACTTTGATAAACTGATGAGCTGTGTGTAAGTATATTATCATGCTCGTAGTATGCTAATAGAGATACTCAGAATAGTGAAAATACTGAGGTATTCAATGTAGCATTATTAAAAGGCTGATTGCCACTCCATTCCACTTTTTTTGTGATAGGGGCTGGCAAGCTTCACGTAACTCCATTTCCACAAACAAAACCAAAGTTATTTCAAGCCTTTTAAGAGTTAATGTTGCACTACTGTATCTACACATGACTGAATCTTGTACGTGCTGATAACCTACATGTAAAGCAGATGTATATAAATATTATTGCACATTTTGTTTACTATAGCTATTACATGGTCTTGCATTACATTTTCATCTATTGGTCACGTGAAATATAAACTGTGCTGCAAAACACAGTGCATTAAACATTTGTGTCTGTCGTCTTCATAAAATGTATGGTGAATACTATTTTCAACTGTTGACAGACCCTGAACATGTTTCCTCTAAGTTTATGATCATGAAAATACAGCTATAATTTGCCAGGCACTGTTGCAAGTGAAACAGAATGAGCAGGAACGTCAGTCTTTTATCAATATTGCATTAAGATGCTATTGCATTTTCAATATTCCTAGTATAGCTCATTAACATGGTATATTAGCATAACACCACGTGATAAAGTCAGGTGCACGCCATTCTCACATTTCAGTTATAATGTTTTTAATGCTTACGGTGGTGTAAAAGAGTACAAACCCAGTCTGAGGTCTGTGGATATCAAGAGCTATACAAAAGGCAACTCTTGCATAGATCAAGAATATGGAATACCATATGCTGGTATTCCTGCAGTACACTGATATCCCATTAAGCATTGAGATCTTGCCAGCCACAGTTCAATCATATTTTTACTATAGTATTGTACAACACCAGACATTCTCAGTTCTTATATTGAGTTGTATTCTGTGTCACTGTATGCTGAGATAGCGCTGAACGAAATTCTTCAACTTTCCACAGTAATAGTAATCTTAACCTAATCTTAACCTCATCTAACACGCAACTAGAAGTGGGTTTGGTTGATCCATAAAAATATGAATTATTGGATAAAGATGGTTTGTCTAAGCAGTCTGTAATTGCTGGTGCTCTGACCTTCCTCTGGTCAGCTGTATCATGTTTTAATCTCAGCCTTTGTGGAGGTTCCTTCATTTGTTATTAATAATAATTACTAGTATTCCTGATTTTATTAACTAGGTAAATCAGTAGATTATTGAAAGTAGCAGGTATTTTCATGCTAGCCTATCCCTGTATGTAGATAAAATTAGCTGGTTTATCATCTGCTTCATGCGCTTTGCTGTGAATTAAGTTTGGCACTGACCAGATTTCATACCTCCTCCCACTTTCCAGCCCACCGTGGAGCTGAGACCAGAGGAGGCCCTCTCTCCCCTTTCAGCCCTGGCCTTCTGAAGAAGCACGTGAAATCTTTCCTCTTCCCTCTGTAAAGCATAGACTTTCCCATTTTGCTGCTTACAACTCATATGGAAATGAGTAAACTTCGTGGCCTGCTAAGGGCTGCTTTATGAAGTGCTAAAAGGCTTTAAAGCAGGCAGACACCACAGCTGACCCTGCTGCTGGAGGCGGGTGGGCTAGTGGGCATTCCAGAGGGCTTCGCTCCTGCGCTGCCCACTGGCACCCTAACTTGGGAATGGTCCCTTGTAGCAGAGAAATTTATGCCCTTTTGGGGTGGCCACACCCCTGGGAGCCACGGTGCCTCCAGGGATGCCAAGCAGAGCCCCTTCTTCCAACTGGAGTAGGCTTTTTTGGGTGTGAGCTTTGGGGCAGGTTCTCCCCAGGGTGGTGGGTGCTGGACAGTGATGCTATGTTAGCTCCCGCAAGTGGCTGCGTCCACACCGGTGTGCTACCTGCCCTCCCGAACACCTCTTCCCTCTGTGTAGAGGTTTGCACATCTCTTCTTTGATCATAATTTCTGGTTTTGACATACAGTAGCACCCAGCTTCCGGAACTGACCTCAGAGATTGAAGAGCAATAGATTGTGTAAAATAAAGCTTGAAATACTTTGCTCATTCTGCCTGACAAATGCTGAACTGTACCTTTCCCTCTTTCAGAATCAGTAGCACAACCTCAGAGAACAAGAGTTGAAATTGCAGCACTTGCTGCAGTTCAGTTCTCAGGTCATAGTCTCAACCACAGTAATTAGTAACGAGCATCTGTATATACAAGAAAAAAGGGGCTACTTCTAATTCCTGTGTACTCCTATGAAGAAACTTGAACAAAAAAAGGAAAACCAGATTGCTTTGCTCCTTTAACCCAGCTTACACTTATTGAATCCATAGCTGGTACTGAAAGTGCTTGAAGGGATTAGGTTATGTTATGAAGCATGCTATGGCATAACAGCTACTGAGCAGGCTGAACCGCTATTGTACATCAGCCAGAAGTGGAAAAACACTGACAGCAAACTCTGAAACTGTCTCTTGCAGGCAGTTTTCCTTAACCATTTTTCTCACCTTCTGAAAAGCCCAGACTCACAGGGAGACTGTATTCCAGCCCACTTTTACTTTGTGTTGCTGATTGTCCAGCAGACATCTCCCAGTGCAGGGACCCAGGTCTGTCTGTTGAACAGAGGTGACTGCTGATGATGGAGAACTTCCTCTACTCTTGAAGATAGCATGTGGATGAGTAGAAGATTGTTCCTTTGAAGAAAAACTTCAGTCAATACACACTTGTCTATTTAGGACAAGGCATTTAATCTGCATTTTCTGCGAACTTTATGTACTTTATTTTCCCCATTAATTTTCTTAAGCAAAGTCTACAGACAGATATATCTCTTAGGACCAGGTCTTTATTATTTCTCATTTAGAACATTCTGTTGCCTACAGTGGGCACCATTAAAAATTCAGCATTTGCCCTCATCAGTAATTGCTCTTAATAGGAAATAGCATGTTACTGTATAGCAGGATACAGTGGTTACAGGACTAAGAGTTGTGGGATGGTGCTCACTATATGTACACCTTTAATAACAGTACTTCTGCCTCTGCCTTAAGTCTACGTTTTCCAACATGTACTCTTCCATAACTGTGGATGCAAAAGCAGCCAGGCAATTTATTTTGGCTTTAATGGCCTTCTCCCTGGAAAACATAACTCCTTATATTGTGTAAGCTTAGCTGGCATTGGGTGCATTGACAGGGTCAGTAAAGGTGTTATGTCTGCAGAATGCACATGTATAAAGTTCTGAAATTCTCTTACAAGCAGAAGAGTTTCAGGTGTTATAAGCTGAGATTTATCTTGATGATCATAAATTCACTTCAATAACAGCTTACTGGATAAGTGATTTATGTGTCAGAAAAACAAACAGTTGGTATGTAAGCAATATGCATGTTTTGGGAGCGGGGTGACTTGCTCTTTCCTAGTTGTCTCATGTAAGGATTTTTTGATGTTGTTGTTGCACAATATATTGTAGAGGGAAGGAAACACTCTGCTCCAATGGAGAAGACAGGTCTATGTCTACATTTCAAATTCAGGATTGCATGTAGGGGTATGGATGGCAGAAGAGACCAGTAAGCAATGCAAATATAGATGTGCTAACTTGAAAGCTAATACCAGAATTAGATTTGTAACTATGTAAGGCATAAATCTGAATATTGGTAACTAAGATCCTTAGGGTATGCAGGCATATTTTGAAACGACAGGTACTGTGTTGTTTTTACACCATACACCTGACCGTGTTTCTGGCAGAGAGCAGGAAAGTCTACTGCTAAATGCTTCAAAGCCTCCCCCATCTCTTCAGAAACGCAGAAAATGCTCATTGGCTTCTCCTGCCCATCCCGTATACCCAGTTTATTCATTAGCAGACTAGATCCTCATTATGGTGATCTCATTCATTAGCAGACTAGATCATCTGGTGCTTCCAAACTTCTTGTTTCAAAGCGTCATCTTCAAAGTCCACGCTGCTGACAGTACCAGGCTGTGTCACGGCTGCTTGGGACTTGGAAGTTGTTCTGTGAGCCAGTGTGTTTTCTAACAAGCAATCTAGATGTGCAAGAGAGAGAGAGAGACTTGCATAAACAGGGATGGGAGAATCCTATAGGAATTGCAAATATGGCACCCAATAATGTTAAAGTAATGTAACCAGTTAGGGGATTGACTGATAGGCTTCAAGGAGAGTTCAAATATGACATGACTGCTAAACTGAGTTTTAAAGCTGGGGAAGCTGTGGTAGAACAAGAGCAGGAGGGGACACATGTGTGTGCATGTTAATGGCAGGTGAGAATTATTCTGTAATTTTCAAAGAAAGGAGCAGACTTTTTTTTCAGTTGAATTTTCTTTTGTACATTCAATTATGAAGCTCAAAAGTTGTGTAGCAATTAACCGAGGAGTGCTGTCCAGTTAAAAGCTGAGAGAAACAAGGGTTTATTGAATGGCAAAAATGTGACTTTTCAGAGAAAAAAAACGGTTTCATGCTTTTTCTCCAAGTATAAGAACATCCAGCTTAAATAGAGAATTCAATTTTTAATGAATTGGGCTCTTAGTGTCCTATGATCTATGGATGAAGAGCTAAAAAATGATAAATGCGAGCATACAACTGATGGGATTATACATGGAATAGTTCATTTGGAAGATATTCTTGTTTATTTTTTTTCAACTTCCTGCTTAGATATATTCTTGATCATGGACATAAGCTGGCAAATGATTTGCAATACTTTTAATCATTTCCTCAAACATTTTTACCTTTTTAAATGAACCATATTTTAACCTGAATTGGTATGCCTCTCTCCTACTTGTAGAAGACTGGAAGGTTTTAAAATGATCTAATATGGGACAGTATTTAGCATTCAGTATTTTCTAGCCCAAGAAACATTATATAATAATCTATAATAAAAAACACTAAAAACCTGTTAACTGCTGAAGTCTGTTTCATTCTAACATTACAACTAAAACTCATTTATAAGTAAATGAAAGTCAAGAGGATTAAATTCAATTAAAATTACTTTGAAGTATGGGGGGAAAATGTTTCACGGTGATATAAATCAACATATTGTTATTGCCTTCTTTTCTTATCCGTTAAGGGTCTCTAAAGCAAAATGTAGTCTAAATTATACATGGAGAACAAATAGAGAGAAAAGAATGCCATGCACCCACAAGCACAACCTAACCTAAATGAAGGGTTTGGGTGTACTTGTGGATGAATGGTGTGCTTTTCTGTATGCTGTGCAAGCCAGAATTGTGGAAGGTTTCTCCCACTTGCAGCCTCCATACCTTCATTGAGTGCAGTATAAATAGAAAGCCAATTAAAGTACATCTTTATTATAAAAAAGAGAGAGACAAACAAAAAAACCAACACCATTTTAGTGTGCATGCATTTTTTACTGAAAGTAGGATCTCAGCAGAGAAATTAACTTTAATAATCTATGGATTACAAGACATATCAAACCTTCAAAGCATTGCAGCGTTAGATCTATTCTCAAAAGGGTTTAAATTACTTTAATAGTTAATAATAAGTGATATGACTCATTTTTTCAAGTAAATCAAGATCGGTTGTCATTTGTTCATCTGGTCTCTAAACCTCTTAATTATGGCAAAGAAATGCCTCAGTACCTATTGAGCACCTCTGGGGTGTGTAATGCTAAAAAGCACTTAGAGTTTTTCTACTGTTATTTGATGTTTTACTCTTAGGACATAAACCTAACTCGAAGCAGAAAGCAATGTTTTCAGTATCCCTCTAGCCCAGCAGATGTCAAGCCCCACTGGAGAAACATACAGCCACCCTCCAGCTTAATTCAGGGCACATCTTTTACTGTCAATTGAGCTATTGATCTTAAACACACATGGAGAACTTAGAAACCCACTCGTGTGTGTGAGTGTGTGTGTGTGTGTAGAAATGCAATTCATAAACATCCTGTTGAGAAAGAGGGCCCATTTCTACAACCTTCCTGGAAAGTTGTCATTGGTCATTAAAAATCAGCAACCGAAAACTTCACCAACTCCTTGCTTAGCGAAGGTTACTCCCATGAGCAAGATCAGGATGATAGAAAAACAATTTTATTGTTGTCTGAGGAAAGAATCTCACTGTCTGTTTTAAATCATATATTGTTCCCACAGGTTTCAGTTACTTCACATAATGAGGTGATGCCAGTTTGTAACAATGGCATGGCTTTCTGTCTCGATGGCCCTGGTACAATACTTTTAGATGAACTATCAAACTGATCAGAACAAACATTGTTCCTCTCCTTACCGCGCTGCAACCTCACCGTTAGCAGAGTTAGCATCCACACGTGTAGCTGAGTATCAGGGGACCCAGATGCTTGCTGGACAAGTTCCTCTCCCAGCAGGAGCATGGGGCTGGGTGCTGAACCCCACCGGCAGGTGTGTGGGGCCAGGGACACCGCCGGGGCTGGCAGGACACTCTTCATCCAGGCACCTGGATCCGTCTTTAGTGCACAGGAACGTGTGAGGAACATACACTTACTGCTGTAAGATCCTGTGCAGAAGGTTAAAGAAATGTATGAGTAGGGGTTCTTTTCTAGAAGAGATTTTAAAGAAGTAGAGAAGTTACCCCTGTATCTGCCCACCTCCCATAAGAACCGGTCTATAGAAAACACCGTTAAAACTTAGAAAACTGAACAGCAACTTTAAACTGTTACACTATTTTGCATCATCTATTCAAAGCCTGCAGAAGGTACAGACAATTCAGTCTTAAATTCTAACGTTTGTAAAGAAAACATGGAACGATGATTCGTTGGATGTTATTTCCAATTCATGAGATTGTATCAGAGAGGCCAAAGAAGTCGGGTAGGAAACAGATTGTTCCTCCTCTTGTTTTTTGGCAGCTAGAGCATCTCAGTAAGATTTTGTTTTGTTTTAAAATAATGATCTATATTTCCTTCTTTAACTCAAGCAGGCCTTTTGCTCCTTGCCATGTCTGATGCCTTTTATGTGTGTCCGTACCACAGCACCTATCAGTTCAAGGGAAGTCCTTTCATAAGCATGTTTGGACACAGCCGGGCTGTGGGGCCATGCAGGCAGCGTGCAGAGAAACTCCTGCTGCAGACGGGCTGCTTCATGTGGCCGTGCAACATCAACGGGAAAACAGGGACCCCCTCAATTACAGCTGCAGATAAATACCAATTGTAAAACATGGCAATTAGTTGAAGAACATTCTTCATTTTCATAGTCATCACGAAGAATTGCTTTTCTATCCCCCACTGAACTAAATTGGAGTTTTACCACTGAGTATGATGGGATCATGCTGCAAGTGCTGCTCTCTCACTTGGTAGGACTCTAACATTTATAGATGCATTGCTAGTAGATCTGTGAATTTTCTAAGATAACATGAACTTCTGCAATTTTGCTGTTGTGTTTGTGTTGCAAGTATTAATTTAGGCTCACTGCACCTTGGAAATAATTTGAATATTTATAAATCTAAGTATTTATTTTCATTGTAAAATTAAAGCACTATTGTCTTGCAACTAACCCTACTTGTTCCAACACTCCAAAAACAAAACCTCGAATATGATAACTTTTATTTATAGATGGCAATAAGCATATTTAGCAATTTTATTATTCATGACCCTTGTACTAAATATCATAATCAGAATACAGATGTGTGAGATAATTTCAATATGGAAGTTGCTGGAGTAATTCTTGTAAAATAAAAATAGCATTGTGTTCAGAGGAATAATATGTCCATATTTAATAAGTGTGTCTTAGTACAAACAAAGAGACCACACAGAGGTTTTTTGAAAAGTCCTACATTAATAACAAGCTTCATGAATAGAAACAAAGCTCTAAAAATGTGATTTTTAGTGTTAACTTTTATTTTCTGTCGCATGCTTATATTCTTCCATATATAGTCCTTAGTTTTTATTACAAACAGGAAACGGGCTGCTGTGTGCTTTGTGTGAATGTATAATCAGCAAAAGTGCAATTTGTTGAACCAGTTGCTCCCAAGAAGTTAAACCCAATCCTTTGCTAATGCTGTCTTTCCTGATGTCTGTACTAAAGATGTAGATTATCAGATAAACATCGTATTCAGACTTCGCTCACTAATTGACCGAACAAGAATCGGTCACACTTTATGTACCATTCCGTAATGGATTTTCATGTTTGTGAACCCTAACTGGCTGTGGAAATGGAAAGCAAATGTCGTATAATCACAAATAAGTTTGTGGTTTGGTTTTTTTTTAAGCCAAGAGAAAAAAAATCAACTTTTCTCTTGCGAGTGTCTGACAGGTTCATCATTACAAACAGGTGATGAATGATCATTTTGTGGTCATATCAGCTGTCATGCTACTGTTTAGAGAATTTAAAAAATGATTGCTAAATATAACATTTTTCAGTTAGATGTTACATGAATAATTGATAGAGTAAAGTGACAGTGAAAGGAACAGGTATAATAATTAAAACTTTTTTTTTGTCAGAGATTTTTGAGAATATACGCCACTTTTTGAGTATCTGACTATCACCATATTAGGCTAGGTTTCTCTTTGCTTGTATATCTGAAGCAGAAGCTCTCATTAAGCATATTGTAAAAAGATCCTTTTATGAAAATGCTATCAAGTATTTATAACTACAGCACTGAAGATCAGAGGAGGATATCGTTTAAAATCTGTGCAACATAAAACTGGTCAGAAATATCAACATCAATCAGTGTCAAAATTAAAACTGATTTGAATTTGTTTTCTTTTAAAATACTTTTTTTTTTTTTTTTGAGTGGGTTATAACAAGCACATACTCATTTTGACAATGTTATTTGCTGGCCCCACATTGCAATAAATCAGAAATGTGCTGGTAATAAAAGGAAAATACTGAGGCTACCAAAGTAACAGAAAAAAGCACTCCTAAAAAAAAGAAATCAAACACCCCTCACTAATAGATGCAAAATAAGAACCCTTTTCTCACCTGAACAGTCCTGATGTGAACATGGAAATGGGGGAATTGTCCATGAGCCCTAAAGGTTTGAATTATCAGTCCTAATGGGTTTGGATTTTTTAGGGGAAAAAAAAAAAAAAAAATCCACTCCGGATTAAGGGTTATTAGACACTCCCAAGACTGAGTAGCAGAAGTGCGACCATGTATTACCCAACTGGGCACTTCTTCCCATACTGTATATGAAGAGATTATCTCAGATCTCTAGAAGCCAAAAGAAGGGATAATAGATATACTTCTGACATTGGCACTCTTCCAAGAGAAAGTTGTAACAAGCCTAACAAAAAAGAAAAAAAAAAACAGAACAAAGGGTGAATGGCATATGGTGGTTATTCTACAATATGGTCCTCATCCCTTTTAATACGTCTCTGGAAGACACAAGCAAAGCATTGTAATGTTTTTTTTTGGTAAGAGGCAACATGTCATGTCTGCGTTATACCCTTGGATGTATGACACTTTATTAATAATATTTATTATTATTTTTTTATTATTTTTTATTTATGGGTACTGGTGCTCCTGAGAGTATATGTTCAGTCTAGATCCCTGCACAAGGACTTTGCTTTCACTCCAGTTGTGTGGCTGATCTGTGCTAGATCTCCTGGGGTGACTAGTCAGCTTAATAGACTTTCTGGTCATAAGAATTGTTTCTGTGTGTGGAGATTTAGCCTGGGAATCAGTAGTCCAGCTACTAGGGTGACCATGCTGATTGTTGTGCCTAACCAAACTGTGATGTTTTCCTCCAAAAGGACAGGAGGAAGCCTACACAGACCTTCAGCCTGTAACTCTAGCTACTGCCTGGTCCGGGTCCTCACCCAGATCAGGCAGATCATCTTTAACCCCATCTTTTATTTTCTTTAGCATGAATGTTACTAATTCAGTGTTAGTGGTTGTCATTAACAGTTGGACACCATTGCTCATCACAGGGATTTTTTTTTTTTTTTTTAATAATGTGACCAAAGCAGGGAAGCAGCAGCATAGCTAGTATGACTGCAGAGCTTCGTTTCCCTGCTGTCCTCCTTTCTTCCATGGCAATATTATCCATTTTGGTGGGATGTGCCATCCCACAGCCAGGAGCTGGACCAGCAGCTATACAGGTGTGCTGCCCATTGAGGCAGCCTCAGTGCCCGGGGTCCCAGTGCTGTGCATATGTCCCATGCACATCACTCCCTTCCTCTAGAATTTTCTGGATGAGAACACAAAAGCCTTAAATGTAGATTTATTGTTGTCAGAGCCCACAGATGAGTAGATACTTGGAAAGAACACCCCTATCTCACTGTTGCTGGCTGCTCAGATATCAAAAGTAACTGAATCCTCTCAAATGAAAGAATATTGGGGAAGGATCCTCAAATATTCTTATCACAGGATACCAGATCATATTTTGTATCTAATCCTCCTGGTTTCAGTAAAAAAAGTATACAGAGAGTGTAACAAAGTAAGTACTTTGACATCGTCTTAGTTAAAACAAGGTCTCGGGAAATGAGCGCGATAATGAGCAATTGGCTAAAAACTCCAACATATTGTACCAGGGCCTGAGAAATAATGCAAAAGCAAACCCCTTTGTTCGTATAATCACCGGTTGCAGACTCTGCTGACTGCTTATTAATTGTCTGCATGACACTGGAATTGTTTGACCAAAAGACGAGGCTACGATTCCTTGGCCATTACTCCTCAGCTTACCTCTGCAGGGGAGTAAGGAAGGTTTTGAAGCTGTTATACTGCTCTGATACTGGCCAGATCTTTGTACACTGAAATCCTTGAAAAATAACCCACTTCCTACTGACACACTTGTTTACAAGTTATTTCTTTTTTAGACATCTGTAGTGTTGCTATATACTGACACTATTGAAAATTTCCAAAAGACAGACCAAATCTTTTTTTACTGTTTTTGTAATAGAAATTATGTGGCTTTTGAAGCTCTTCCACTGAGACTCAGCTTGAGAAACCACAAAGCTAGGGATTTGCGAATGTATTTACTGTATGTTGACTTTATTTTTCCTAAATCTGGCTAAATAACTAAAAATATCATAATTAATGCAGGAGCCTATGACTGTCTTTTCCTTCTTCTCTTCTAATGGAGCTCCAAATTCACAGGATTCACTCCAAAATACCAATAAAGTCAAGGAAGTTTTGGAATTCCCACTAGGTTCCCAAAAAGTTGGCTACATTTTGTAAATCACGGCAAATTGCAGCACCTTTGAATTATGGTTGTTCATGGAAAAAAAAGAAAAAAAAGAAGACAAAAGATGATAAAAATAATTCTTGGTCTGACTCCACGTGTGTAGATTCCTTCATAATTTTGTCCGTTTGAATATAAAGCTCCTTTTCTACATTAACTTATTAGGATCTTTCCTTGGGACTGCACCCCAAATGAGTCAGATGTTCTGCTTCAGATTAAGTTAACTAATTATATTACCTTTTTATCTTTGCCTTCAGGTAACTTCTCATACTTCTAGCTCATGTAAAGGGTGCTAAAACCTTTTATAGTAGTATAATTTATTTGGAGCCAGCTACTAAAGGGCATAGCAGCACCTGAAAGAGAACTAAAGCCAAAATGTTATTAAAAATTAAAATCTCACAGGGAACTGTTTTTCCTCTTGATGAGCATGCTTGAGAATCCAGATGGGAAGAATGGACCTAGGCCCATGTAGTAGCTAGTACTACATTACTTCCAACATTTAAGGTTGAAAAAATAAAAATATAGGTTATTCTTCATACATTTTTCTTTTACACTGATCTGTTTTTTAATTTTTTTGTGAGTATGTGTGCATGTGGTGGATCACAGCTGCTGTGGATTCTCATACGCAATTTGCCCTTTCCAGGAGCAGGTACATCACTTGTCCTTAGTCAGAGGAGCCTGAATATGTTGTCTCTTTTTTTCTGTTTGTGTGTTGGTAGAAGAAGAAAAGCACTGTCACAGGCCATTTCAGAGCACCCAGCTTCAGCTGTTGTTGAGAAACCACCAGTGGGTCAGCACTGATTCAGTTTCTCAACAGTGAAGCACAGGATCCAAGTCTTTCATTTCAATGGGTAGCTCTGTTCAGCCCCCAGCATCAGGGCACTGCCACCACCGCTGAGGCTGGTGGAGGTGGTGTCTGGGCACTCGGCAACAAGCCCTGGTCCTTGAACTGCTTGCACTGCTCTCAGAGACGGATTTTTTTGCTCCTGCTTCATTTGCATAAAGGTCAGGATTTTGAATTGGAAATTTTCTGACTTAAACTTTTGAACTGGCTGGAGATAGTTCTTATGACAGTTGTGATCCCCACTTAGAAAGGAGTTCCTGTGTTAATAACAAGATATTTTTCAGTTATTTTTTGTATTTGGTTATTTTCTATGTGCATGTCACTGTGGTTGTGGCAGGTCCGTGACCTGCACCTTCCTGACTGTACACAGGATGTGTAAGATTTTCCAGCATGAGTCTCTCTTATTCTACATCTTTAAATGCAAAACCTGGAGGCCACTTAGTCATTATCTTTAGAGTGTTTATTCGATTCCCTCTGAAAAAAACAGTAATTTGATACTGAGGCAGTTTTAAAATTAACGCTAAGGAATGATCTGTTAGAGTGCTATGAACCCAGGCCAACAAAAGTTATTACAGATATTCATAACCGCTGAAACTGAGGCTCTGATCTTTCCTCATGACTTTTGATGAATATGCCTTTAAAGACAAACAAACATGCAGAGCTCAGGCCAAGACATGGATGAAGCACCTTACCTCGCAGAATCAGGTCAGATGGTAGCTGTCTGCATCTTTCATTATAAAGAGGTTGTGTTTTTTTTTTCCCTTAGCTTCTATCCATGCTTAAAATACCACTGGGATTAAAAATTAGAAGTTGCTGTCCCATAATAGACCAGACTGACCTCTATATTTCAGTTGTGCTGCTAGGATTGGTGTGCAAATGACATTTTTAGATCTCAGCGCAATTTGGAAGCCTACATTTTGCATTAGCATGCTGCTCTACCTGACCCTCAACTATTTACCCTAAAATACACTGCTTTTTAAGCAACTGTCATGCTGCAGCCATCCTCCTTCTTGCAGTTTCCCCTCCTTCACGTGTAGACAACACTTACGCAAATGCTAAAGAAAAGCTCACTCTGATTCTGGCTTCTGGTGAAGATAAGGGCTTTGACTGGAGTATTTGCTTTCTCAAGCTGATGTCAATGGAGAGCACTCCTGGAGTGATGGCATTGCAGGTCCATCAGGACTTCCCGATTCACAAGGGCCCACCTCCTTGGTCTGGCAACACGTTGCTGTTGCCAGCAAAATACCAGTTTTCTGAGAGCATCACGGCAGCATTTTCTGACAGGAAGGCTCCAGCAGTGAAGTCTCCCTACAGTAGTTGTCAGGTCCCTACCTAGCTGAAAAGGATTGTTTTGCAGCTATGCCTTCCCCAAGCCCTCACCAAAACAAGCCCAGTGGAGGCCCAGAGACATCCTCAGAGGCACCATTGGTCAGTGCCATCTCTTCCTCTCTTCCCCATGTTTCAAACTCTTACTAAGTATGAGGGTTTCCAAACAGTTAATTCCCTGTGTCTTTCCATGTCTTTCAGCATTTCACAATGCTATTGTCATCCTAGAAGGCAAGAACACAGAAGTAGGAGTTTCTTTTTTTTTTTTTTTTTTTTTTTTTTTTTTTTTTGTGGCATCTTTATTTACTTCCCTCTGTGGTCCATTTTAACTCCCTCCTTCCTGGCCAGTCATCCCTCTGCACAGGGGAGTGGCAGAGCCCTGGCACCAGTGCCTCCTCCTGCCCATGCTCCTTCTCCCGTCCCAGAGATTGCATCTTCTATATCAACAGCAAACCCCTTCTTCTCTTGTGGTCTCCAGGTTTTCCCTTAGAATCAGAGAAAGGGTCAATGGGCTGAGGTGGGCTGGAGGAGGACTCTAGTCTGCGTCTCTGGAGTCAGCGTGGCTGATCCCCCTTCCTGAGGTCAAAGGGCCTTTCTGAGGATAACTATATTTTGGATGTAAAGATGCCTGTGTATAGCATGAAGAACCATGAAAGGACTACAGGCAGCTCCAAAGGCAGCATGTTAAGTTACTGCTCCCGGTGATCCCTCTTAAAAAAAAAAAGAAAAACCACAAACCTTTTCCTCGTTCCAAAATGCTGTTTCACTAACTCTGAGCGTCAAAAGGATTTTATTCTTAGCCTTCTGTTTCGATCAGTTAATTCCCACCAGGGCTGAGGTAAAAATTGTCTGTGGGACACACTGTTCTTTCTTCTTATACACCTAATGTTGCTGTGCTATTTTGGGCTACCATTTAAATAAAAGCCAATTTGACTAAAGAGCAAATATATTCTGTCGAATGACGGCAAAAGGGCAGAGCTTGGGAAAAAGAAACAAGAAAATGCAAGGCATTCATTTTTCCTTTGTACTTTTTAATAAAAGAAATTCTCTTGCAGCTTAAAGTGACACATTAAAAGATGTACGTATCGTGGCTTTTAAAAACACAATTAGATAACACCTTGTCAAATACTTATATTCTTTGTTGACAGCCTTGAGTACAATCACAATAACAGCACAGCTATTTCAGCATGTTTCTTATTCAGTTGCCATTGGCAGAGTCAGCCATTTTATAAAAATGTTACTGTTTATCACTTTAATCATCAATCTACATCTAGTCAAAACAATAAGTCAGAAGGAGTAGTAAATTATACTTGTGCAGCCCTGATGAGTTTGAACTGTTTTGCTGAAATTAACTGCAATAATTATCTATTTTTCTAAAGCTGTTAAGAAGTTCTGGGTAAAAAAAAAAAAAAAAAAAAAAAAATTGGATCAATGAAGACTTGGCTTTTGCCTGTTTTATAAAAAAAAACTTTTCGTAGGCTGAGAAAGAATTCAACACTGAGTTTTGATTTTATAAAGGTGAAAGAAAAAACATGGGGTTTGCTCTTTTTTCTGGAATAAAGATGCCCAAGCGGAGGGAGTTGTCAGGTGACCCAGCCCCTGGCCCATGCCCCTCACCCTGCCTCAGGGCGGGTGCAGCAGGTCTGGCAGTGCAGGCTGCTCCAGAGGGTCTGCCTGCTCTCTGTGGAGGGGCTACTGCTGAAAGATTGGGGTCAGCAGAGCAGCAGACACCTGGGTGGACAGACGCTTAATCTGTTTTGGGGATGCGCTCACTTTGCTTGCAATACTGATGTTAATTAACAGCACTGATAAATGCTGAGCTCTTCTATAGATGAAGATGCATCTCTGTGTATAGATGTAAAACGTCACCAAAAATAACAAAAGCTATCAGGGGGGCTCATTTCACAGGTGGGGAAAGGAGGCCCATCCATCCATCCCAGTGTGCTGGCCGTGGGCAGGGGGTGGCTGGGACTTGGGCACGCATCTCAGGTTTGCATCGCTGGGGGATGATGCAGCCGGGCAGGACCTCCCTGGGGGTGCCTGATGCATGCCGTGCCCTTCCTGCCCGCCCTGCAGACACGCCTTGTGTTATCTCTAGTCAGTGCAACGCAGAGCACTCGCAACACAGCACTCTCATCCACCGTCGGGCAGCCAGCCCATCTGATGACTAACAGGGAAGTGACGTGGCTGGCAGTCCTGCAGCAGGTTCCACCTGTACCCTGACCACATGCCTGGTTTTGCCTGGACACCTATGATGGCCAAGGCTACCTCCAGTTATTCCCTGTGGCTCCCTGTTTTGGCACAGGACAGGGTTTAAGGGTTCCCTCTCCACAGCAGAAGGTTCCCTGCCCCAGGGAGTGCAGGGCAGTGTGACAGCAACCCAAGTGTGGAGTGTCGGTTCCCTATCATCAAAGCTTTTCCCTTTTTTTTTTTTTTTTTCTTTCCCTTGTGGTTCTAGTCTTTTATTTTTTGCCTTTTATCAGTTTGAAATATTTTATTTGTCTCTTTTTGGAAAGAGATAATTATCTCTTTTTTTAGCTGGATCCCAACTTCTTAGCAATAATGTCATGAATCCTATGAATGCATTTTATATGTCATGCGTGTGTGTGATCAGTCGATTTTTTAGACTTATATACCATAGACTATCAATATTGCATTTGCTGCTCCAACCAAGAGGCTTTAATAATACAGATCTAACTTTTTACTCTTTTACAAGACAAGGCAGCAAATTTAGATTCCTTTAATCACATGAAAAATGATGGATATAACTAGGGGATTGAATTTTGGAAACAATGCTAGGACAAAAGAGTTCCTGATGGGATTCTATAAATATTAACAAAGAATATTTGTCTTATCTTTTGCTAGCAACCATTAAGTATTTAACCCTATTCATGGAACATTTTCTATGTTAAGAAAGCTTTAGCTTTTGTCTCTCCAAAAGGCTGTCTGTCTGTCTGCTTCTCTAATATAATAGTGCTACTGCTTTGCCATCAAACTTTGCTTGTGTTAACTTGATTTAATATAAATACATAGTGATTTACTAAACAGTTATTTGTAACAATATTTGTACAGATCTTTATGAATGTCTTCTAATTACGTACTAAAACCCCTGTAATACCTGAAAAACCAAAATGTATGAAAAAGACAGACCTAATATGTTAATTTAACTTGTTCCTTGTGTGGGGAGCACAGCAGACGTATTTTGGAGTCTGATGGAAAAAAAAAAAAAAGTAGTAAGCTTAAGGCATGTTGCAAACTTAGCATAGGTGTGAAAATTTCTGGCTCTTGACAAAAGTTTATTTGCAGTTATTTGCACCCTGGATTGCTTTTTCTGCCTGATGTGTAAACAGTAAATTTCTGTTCCTTTTTTTTTTTTTTTTTTAAAAGCCTGTTTGGGCTGCTTTTTTTTTTATTGCCAGCCTAGGTTTCTGTGGTTATACAACTGCTGTCAGAAGCCCTACACCTGCCTTTGGGGCAGGGTGGCCAAGGCACAGATCCAGCTCCCGTGTGCGCTCGCTGGCGAGGGTCACACTCCCAGCAAGCCGACGATGCCAGCTGGGGGAGATTAAGCTGTGCTGGAGCGGAGGCTGGGGTACCTGCGGCCCCCTCCGATGCCGCCACTCAGCTTAATTTCCCCCAGCTGGCATGGTCGGCTTGCTGGGAGTGTGACCCGCCGGGGCTCCTCAGCGTAGGGCAGCACCCAGGTGCTCTCCGGGCGCTGTCTCCACGCGGGGCTGCCGAGGACGGGCATGTGTGGGCTCCACGCACGCCATGTGAGTACTGTCCTACACGAGGAGCATCCCCGCGGCCGTGGTCAGAGAGCTCTTACAATGCACTTTGATACAGGAAGCATCAGGGTCCAATCTGAGGTGGAGAGAGAGAAAAGTAAATGCATTTTGATAGTGGCCATGTTTTTGTGCTGTATGATAATAATAATAATTTTAAAAAGAGTTTAATTAAAGACAATTATTTAAAAGGAAGCTGTTAATACTTTTGGACTGAAGCTGGAGGCTTTGTTAAATTCCTCTTGTGACTGACTGGAGAGCCGAAGGAGCTCTCCTTACCTTTCCCGGGTCACAGCTAGGAATGGGAAGGAATCTTTCTTTTGCCTCAGTAAGTGGTGGGACTTGCTTCAGTGGCCAAAACCAATTTTGAGTATAACACATCTGCATACAACAGAATAATTCTCATTTCTCTGCTAACCCCCCTCTCTTCAGCTCAGGAAAAGAGAGAACTCATTTAGCTCCTTAAACGTAGGTGTCGTAATCATTAATAAGGAAAGTGCCAATAAAAAAAATCTGGTGATACTATAATGGGGGAGATAAAACACTGCAAAGAATAATTAGATGCTAGCATCAAAATACTGCATGAAACAAAAACAGTAGGGAGTTTTGGAGAATCAACATTTAAAGCATTTTTAAAAATTTTGTCTTTACCTGCACTCCTTAATCTTTTATTTTGTCTTTTGATTTTTCCTAGCTATGCACCATGTTCATCTTTTGTTTATTTTCATTTGATTTCATTTTATTACACCTCCCTCCAGCTTCTCCCACCCTTAATATATTTTTCTACTTTCAGCTCTTCCTTTGTTAATGTTGAATGCAAATGCAAGCTTGTTGACAGATTTTTCAGGAGTCAGGAGAAAGTCTTAGATCCTAAATAGTTAGGATCACAAAGCTGAGCGATTGGGTATGGGTCAAAGCAATTGGAGCCCACCTTGTCTGTCTGCGTGGGATATGGAAATTTCAGTCCGAGCTGTGTTATTTGCCTGGGTATCTCTTTGGTCTATACTGGGAATTGTTGTGGGCAGAACTGGAGCTGCCCATCAGGTGTGTTTGGGAGGAGACTGCACACGGAAAGCCATAGCTGTCCCCAGTCCTACACAGTCGTGACAGTCACTGCAGTCTTAGAGGCTGAACTTCAGCAAAGAAAAGGAAAGGATAGGAAGCAATCAGTGCTGGTCTCTCCAAATTCAGATGGGTTTGGGGGTTGGTTGCTTCTCCCTTGTGGGTAGTTGTAAGTTTCTAGGGATTCTCTGCAGAGTGTGAATGTGGGAAGGCAGGTTCAGAATGGCTGAGGCGTTCTGACAGGCAGAGCAGAATGACTGAGAGTTGTCACTCATTCTCAGGCTGGCAAAATACCGGAGGTGACATTCTGATGGGGGACAGAGAAAGCGTGCACGCTGCTCTGTGGTGTCCTAAACAAGCACTTACGACTCTGTATCAGAGTTGGGGCAGACTATCCTAGAACAGAAGCAACAGACAAGTTATTATGCAAACTCTATGCAGCTGCTACAAAACTAGTGTTGAATACGGCCCCCTTACCCCTGGAGGGCGTGCAGCCAGACTTAGAGGTAGCACCGAAAGTAGGGCTTGCATCCAGGTACTAATACTACAAACCCTTCCCACTTTTGAGCCTCAAAATATCTATGTTGCTAGAATTACGGCAGACTGACCGACCTATTGCACCATGTCTTCATTCAATGACAGTCACTAGTTAGAAGTATTTCTGCTATAAAATGGGAATGGATGAACAGAGGTTAAAAAGGACAATATTCTGAGTTTCTGATGTTTGGTCAACCCAGCTCCAAGTCCTTACCAAGCAGTTAAAAAAAGGATCTGTTGCTACAGAATGAATGTGGACGTACATATTTTTATCTGGTTGAAGGATAGGCATTCTGGGTGTTGTGTGCTGGCTCTAGTGCTGAAAATAAAACTCACAGAATAGGGCATAGTACTAATTAGAAACTTTGAATGGAAAAAGATCATCAAATATAGAAACCTCCTGAATATGCTTCTCTACATGCTGAATATGTTGAAACAGAGAGAATTTTGTCTTTATGAGGCTCACATTTTTACTGTGCAGTAGATAAGAACTAGGCTTTCAAATAAATTAGAGTACTCTTTTTATATGCAAAATGTACGCACTTTTTTTTTTTTTTTTTTTTTTTTTTTAACTTCTGCAGTGGTCACCCTTAACAAATCCCCAGTTTTTCCGCTGGTTCCTCAGGTATTGCTCTTCTTATTCAGTATTTATATTAGAGTAGTAGTTAAGTCATTATGTAACAGTATTGATCATCCAGGAGTACATGTAATTAGACGGATGGGAAGCACAGTGCCGCCACTTGACAAAAAGTCATAGTTTGTCTTGCCCTATATGAAGGTACCTCCCATCACCCCAGGGAATGTTGTGACCACGGACTAATAATATATAATTTTCCCCACCTAAGGCTGATTTATTTTATCTTGGATCTAGATTAAACGGGTCTCCATTTTATCTGAGGAGACATGCTGGCAGAAGCTTTTGGTGCTATGTCATCTGATTAAGGTGTGTGAAGGAAGCCTGTAGGAGACCTGACTTGATGTACTGGGGGCTCTGGAAAGAGGAGGGATGTACCTGAGCATAGAGAAATGCAGTGTGTGAGGAAGGGTCTGTTCTCGGGTCATAGTGGTCATCTATTAAACCATGGAGCTGCTGTTGGTTGTATGCTATAACGCATGGGACTCAGTAGCATGCAAGCCAGAAAAAATAATTTGGAGAATTGTCATTGTGGGGAGTACATTATACCGTCTTTTGAGGTCTGGGTGGATAACCAGGTAAAGCATCTTGCAGTAGGATGATGGGCCATGGTAGGCAAAGGCCAGTCAGCAGCAGAAAACGCCAGGGAATGACTGGCAGGCCCTGAGTTTTCAAACAGCAGAGGTTCCTGCAGGAGAGCAGACTGAGCCTTTCCCTTCTTAGCAATACAGTCTCTAGCTAGGGTAAGAGACTGAGGTATCCTGTAGCTATGTGTTGCAGAGTGGAAACCTGTACTCTTGATCTAGTTGTTTACACATACATTCACAAGTATGTGCATGAGTAAAGTTTGTGGTCTTTGTTCGCTCCCATTCCAGTGACTGTGTTGTCTTTCCATTGCCAGTCAGCGAGAACATCCCATAGATGTCTTGTGCATGCAGCACAGGGTGAGCATTTAGATCTTGCAAAGAGAGATGAGGGAGGTAGAGAGAGGGGTGGTGTGGATGAGAGGTAACCAGCAGAGCATGGGTTCAGGGGTGAACCTGGTGGAGATAATGTGCTGGACTGCCCTGACCTAGCATGGGTCAGGGCTGAGGTTCTCAAAGTTGTGACAGGACCTGAATATCCCAAAACTCTTCATGTTGAATTAAATAGAGTATCTAAATCATACCACCTAGACCTATGTCTGTCTGTAAGTAATAAACTTGAGTTTTAAGAAGGGGAATTTATTATACTAAAGCTATCACCTGTTTCCTGTACTCCATTTTTTCTGGTGACTGATGTTTTCTCCTGTTCTCATCATGCTTGCTACATCTCTGCTGCATGCCAAATAGAGATCAGTGACTTTATTTTAAAATGTGAGCGCCCTATCAGAGCCTGGATTTATTATCCCTGTACAGAAATAATCAGCGGTAACTTCTAGGGAATCAGAACTCCCAGACTAAAGCAGTTAACTCCTTTTCAGAGTTATCCAACTCTGTTGCTTGGGTTTGTAAAGTACCAAGCAGCTACCACCACCTTAAATTATTACAGTTCCAGAGTATCAGGGAATTCTGATTTGTTTAACATTGCTTCTGGAAGTAGTTGCCTTTTAGATTATTGCTAGGGAAGCAAAGCACCTATGCCACAGTGCAAACTTCTGCTGAGGAGGCTTTGCATTGGTTTGGATTAGAGATTTAATGTGGGACCACCAATTCAGTCAATCTGCAGCCAGAACATATTATCTGTTGCATAAATCACAGTAAAATGTGATTTTCGCATTTTCAGTAAGGGCTTATTTTTATTCCAGGCTTTAGACTGTATACTGTAGATCTTAGGGATGAACCTGGCATAACAGGTTAAAGGCCAGAGCAAATGCAGGAGCCCTCTCAGATTCCCCATCCAGCTGTGGCAGAGCTCCCGCACTGCAGGAAGGAGGGAGGCAGCTGCAGGTGGCAACCGCAGCTCTCTGCTGGCATGCCCTTGGCATACCTAGTCCTTTAGGTAGCTCGTGTAGCTCCGCTGCTGGATTTTCCATTGAGCTCCGTCTAGTGCTACCCACTAACTGCTTGTGGCATGGTTTGCTCAGTGGTGTAGTGCAAGTAGAAGGCAAGAGTAGGGGTGGCTGGCAGAGGGCTGGCTGCCTCACCTGCTGAGGATGAGAGATGCCTGTGCTGCTCACAGCACGGAGTGGTTCAGAAATGGTACACTGCAGTTATCCCTCATCTTTCAAAATGGACAGTTTGTGTTTTATATGTACCCACCCATTTCTAAAGCATAAGCTGTGGTCCTTTATTTTTCCTCCTTTCTTCCCTTTGGGGTTTGTTTTGAAATTGCATTAAATTGGTGTTGGTACAATTTTCCTTTCAGTTATATTGAAAATAGCATTTTATCAATGTCAGCTGATTTCTTTTTTAATTGAGCTAAAGTTCACAGAGTGTGACAGGGACGTTACTGGGTAGTATATATTTCATGTTATAATTTAAATTCTCAACTCTTTGCAGTGAGGCACCGTTGTCATCTGTTACGCTACATGTGAAGCGAAGGATGTTGTCGGCCTTCTAAATAGCAAATAACAATCCATATCCCTCCACCCCTCCACTTACCCCTGTGGAGGTCATGAGAAGGCTGCAGAAACATTTGTACCTGACCTGTTTTTCATTAAAGGGAGTGAGCAGGGTAGGTGGCTTGGTTGGGGTGAGGCATTTCAAGAATGGCTGCACACCCTCTCGGCGCTCTCTGTAGTCCCAATGAAGAACAGGCGCCGGGCAAATTCTCTGCAAAGACACTAAACATACAGGAAGCCCTGAACAAATTTCAGGCTTGTAAAATGCCAGCTCAGGGGCTTACCTGGACATCACTCTGCCTGTCTGTTTACCTCACAGGCAGTTTTTGCATTTATGTATTTTCAGTCAGTCACCTGATTGTGAGTGTGTTTGGGGCCTAGAGCAAAAATAAAGAAGTAAAATATTTCTGTAGGACACACTGTCATGCAATTTTTGCCTCCGATTGTCTGTACCATGCTGTCTTCCCCAAGCAGCTGTCCTGGTGGAAGCCCTGCTATAAGCTCTGGAGGCAGCCGACAATGTGCGTTTAAGGGACTTCCCCCAGCCTCCTCGCCCCCCCGGCCGCCCCGAACAGCTATTAACTCGGTTAAAATGTATATGACCATAGAATAAGCATGGAGCATGGATGAGTAGGAGAGAGGGAGGACCTCAGGGCCAGGCAGTTTACAAACAGGCATCACAGCCACTCTGTCCTTTGCCCCCTCTTACATTTCTTATTACAGTACATTAAAACCCTTTGCTCTGTCAAATTGACAAAGGCAGCTATAAAAGGGGTCCTTTCTAATACACAGTAATATAAACTATGTTTGTACACTTACCACATAATCCCTAATTACTTCCATACTTTTATGTGTGGAGAGCTTTGACGCTTGCATTGCTGGATACTTAGTGAATGAAATAAAAATCAGAAATTATTTCTCTGTAAGTATGGGGTGGTATTTGGTACATGGATTAGCTTTAGGCTTGCTACACAGCTCACATTTCAAAATAAATATACTAAGTGTCATTGATCCACTAAGTGTCAAATAAAAAACTATGACACCAACAAAACTCTCATATGACCCTGACATTCCTCCAGTACTTAAAGCAATTACCCTACTATTTAATAACAATGTTTATGAAATTGCTTTTTGATTGGCTATCATCTATGTCATACCTATGTCAATAATTGCCAGTGAATGCCTGCGTGTGACCTTTAACCTCGCTTTACAAATAATTTCCATTTCATAATAGCAAGAAGAGTCTTTTGGCAGTTGGTAATGGAGTCCTCCCATGAAGACTGCATCACTCGCTTTTTGGGTTTTCTGCATGGTAGAGGGCACAGCTTCACCTCCTCCCCAAAGGGCTGGCTCCTTCTCAGCCCACACAGGACTCCCTGAAATGCAGAAAAGATTGAGCCTGCAATCTTTTTTTTTCAGGAGATATCTCTGTCTAATAACCAGTGCTGTGCTGTGAAAACTGCCTGAAGTTTTTCACTGTTACACTGTTATGCTTGACCCACAATAGGTTATCACAACTTGGGCATTGTATTTTTTTTGCGTGTGTTTTCCCTTGCTGTCTGTATTTCTGCTTTTTAAAGAAGAGATGGATCTAAATGATGCATGAGAAATAGAATGTTAAGGCTGTGGTGACATGGAGATGGTAACGAAGTGTCCATACTATCTGGACCTGTGATGCTTGCCCAACAATAATATCCCAACACAGCTTAAGAGTTCTCAAGGTATATTTTGGAAATTGTTTATTCACCTGACTTTGTTGGAGTGATTTCATTATCAGAAACAGTATCTACTGTATACAACACGGTGGAAACACTGTGGATGCACTGCACCATTTCTCAGTCCCTGAATAGGCATGGACAAAGGTGGTTGTGTGGAAAAAGTTTTGAAGTGTCCATTAGCAGTTGTGTACCTCAAGTTGATTGCAGATGCCTGCTAGAAGTCATCTTCCCAAACACCATAAAATCAAAATAGCAGTGCATGCAATCCCGTTCCCATGGTTTGTTTCCCTTAAAGCCACAGAAAACTGCATACAATTCTTTGCACAATTCTTAGAAAGTATCTGAGCATCTCTTTTCTGCATAGGAAAACTTAAGAGTAACAACTTCTAAAATGCATTTTCCAGAGAGCTATAGCTGTGTTAACAGCACACATACGTCAGAGCCTGTTTGTGAGTTGACCACATGTGAGACAGAAGATGGTCAAAGATCTTGGTAAAAGTTATGGTCATACCTGGCCTGCAGCTGTGCAAACCTAGTGGTTTTTTCCTGGTGGGGAAACCCGAGCCAGATGAAAGGCGTACTGAGAGTCTGTCTAAGGTAGATGTCTTTTGATCCTACAGAGGCCTGGCACCAGCAGAGAGGTATACTATCCGTTCAGTAAAACCTGCTGTATTTTAACGACTGGCCCTACTGGGTGCTAAGTACTAGAAACATCTCACTCCTTGGAAGAACAGTTGTCTGCAAACAGCTTTGCGAAACTTTATGTAAGTGCTGTGTCTGATGAAAATCTGTGCAGAATATCAGACGTGCCAGACACAGGCATCCCACTCCTTTCACTGAAACATATACAGCCATCTATAAAAATTTTAGTTTTAAAGCTGGCATAGAAAAAACTTCCTGCTCTCGGGCTGAAGGTGTAGAACCTGTCTACTCTGCCCGTGGAGGCAATGATGCAGAAAAAGAGCTTGGTGCTTGCAGAAACCCTGGGATCTGGTGCAGTTTCCCCATCGCACTGCCCGGGGGCTGATAGGCAGCTATTGAGGAGGAGCGCCTCTGCATGTGACAGTAAACCGGGTTTCGTTCTGATTGATATATGGAGCTTGGAAGATCAAAGTTTGGTGTGTGCGTGGTAATGTTTCGAGAGTGGTATTTTTAGTAACGATCCCCCCAGCACTCAGAAGGGAAGGCAGGCTGTGCTGCACATGTAGGCATGACGAGAACTTTGTTTTCCACGTACACGGCTCCTAAGTGCATGCTGAAAGATGCTGGCTATCAAGAAGAGCAGAGCAGTAGTGTATGAAGAGAGAAGGAGCAAGCAGGCCAACATCAAAGACAGAAGGACCAAGTTTTACCTCTTCGCTTGCTTCAATGTGCAACCTTGACCTCCTGCTAATAGATTTTATTTCTGGAATATGCGTGTACTTGCAGATTTTCTCTAAAACATGATGGGTCTCATGATTCACACAGACTCTGTTTACATTTCCCAGTAGATACGTTTTGTTTGTTCATAGGGGAAAGTACTTCTTCTGATCCTCTTCTGGAAATTTGAGTAGTTGATGAAGCTTTTTCCTCTTCTCGGTTAACTGTTCTCCTAGATTGTCTCCTATTAATATGCTGTGATGTGTTGATCTAAACCACTTAAATATTTCCATATGTAATAAAAGGTCAGGGATAGTATTCTTTCATTACCAAGAGTCATATATCAAGTACCTCACAAGAAATTTTACTCTTCAGCGAAAGAAGAAGGTAAATATATTGATTACAAGTTATCTGTCAAATTAGCTTGAATCCTTTGTTTAGAGTATCCAGTTTTTCCATGTAAGGTAGTTCAATGTACAGTAATTCAATGCGACCCCTTTTGTCTATTTTTTTTTGAGGGGGTGGGGGGTGTGTGTGTGATACAGAGGCTGAGATTTTACTGAACTGGCTGCTTTCTTGCTTCTGCCTTGACAGTTACTGAGAGATAGAGACGGTCTCCCCTTTCCCAGCTGAAGTGCTCTCCCCCTCCCAGCACTCAAGTACTCTATGCTAAAAACCCTCATTCCCTGCTGCTCCCCTTCATCTACATAGCTCTGGCTTGCTACAGAAAGTAAGCAAGACCCACTTGATGCCAAACATTAATCCTCCTTGTGCCATAGCCCTTACCTTCCTTTTATAACTTATTTATGACATTTCTGAAAAGTTACAATTATCTCTGTACCTATCAATCAATCATCAAACAGGCTGAAGTTACAGAAATCCAGCCACCTCTGCAAGAGGAGGATGCTACAGCTGTGACATAATTACATTATCAACTTAATTAAGGAAGTGAGTGAAACGAAAGAGAAAACAAAACAGCCAAAGAGAAGGCTAGAGGTGGGAAGGAAAGGTGGGATGGGTAGCATGCAGAGGATGTGTTAAATTTAGCTCTAAGTGGTTTAAAAAAGGATCTAATGTATCATAAAAATCCTTGGGTTTTCATCCTCTGCTCCTCGCTTTCTGAACGGCTGCTTGGATGAGAAGGGCTGGGGTGGGATAACGGGTGCCCTGGAAGATGGGCTGGTATCCTGCACCATCCCAGCCTCCGAAGCCACGCGGAGTTGAACCAGACAAACCACACACTAGGCAAAGGAAGTGTAACTTAAATGTGTTCACATGTCAGGGCTTCAGGAAATCTGATTTTGCAGAATAAAGGCTCAGCCCTTTTATCCCTGTGAGCTGAAATCCCCCCATTAACTTCTGTAGGAATTTTGGGCACATGAGGGCTAAAGATTCAGGCTTCTAATCTGATTATTCTCACCCAAATGTATTAATTGTAGAAAACCAACAATGCTTTTTCTAGGCAGGATAGCAAAAGCAGATCATTGCTCAAAGTGTGTCCTTTTTCTTATTTCAAATCCCATGCACTTTTGAGTGTCAAAAAGGAGGAAAAAAAAAAAGTCTTCAAATCCTTTATTTTATTTCAGTGTACAACTATGCTTAGTTTAAATGTCACCCATACGTAGAACAGTGGTTGCACCAGAGCAGTCATGGCGAGATGTCTAAAGGGGTGTCAGCAAATTGGACAGGGTATAATTTTAGTCAATGTGTTCTTGTCTTATTTTAGTTCAACATCATTTCCCAGTTGCAATTCTTTTGAGTGACACATGGAATGCAAAACAACATAAAAGGTCTGCCCTGAGGCAGATATGTGTCCGTGTAGGACTTTAATTATTCTTTTTGAATCATGTGTAATATGTAAGCCCAATTTCTTGCATAAAAGTCTAATAGGAAAACTGTGTATCACCTGTATAAGTATTTTTATGATAGTACTCATATTTTTAGAAGAACTGAATTCAGAGAAGGTCCTTATTAGTCCGTGTACTCTGGATTTTTCAGGCGACATTTGGGGGAGAAAGCAATTTCTCCCATGGTGTTTTGCAATGACACATAAATCATTGTTTTTTTAAAACAAGAATTCTTTTATTCATTCAGCTGCTGTGTGCTTAAATAGCACTTCCAACACGTATAGAGTGCTATACATGTAAGAATTTATTTGAATGTATTCTTTTACTCTGTTGCCTAACACCTGAAAGCTGATCCTGATCTTATTTATATCACTTTTATACCAACGTAACTCTGATGGCTTCATGGAAGTGAATTCTGAGTGAAATCAGAGTCAGATCTTTTTCTTCTAAGAAATAATATTAAACTGGCTTTTTAAGGAGCACTTGGTGTATCATTTTAGATTAACTGATAAAAAATAATGAAAAAAATGTGTGTGAATGAGAATGTAGATTGTAATTATGAAATATGTTTTTAATATTTAAAAAAAAAATAGAAAAGCTGATGTGAAAGCAAATTAAGGATGTCACTGCATTTTTGCTGCAGATTGGGGGCCTGATTCACAGGCTTCTGAAGTCAGTGTGCAGCTTTAGACATGGACCAGGAAAATTCTTCTGGTGCTTTTGGAGCTGTGTATCATAGAATCAGTAAAAGTCTAGGTCTTTCTGTATCTTCAGGGAGGAGAAAGCGTGAAGAAATGGGAGTGTTAGTCTCTAACCATGAGGTGTTATTGGGCAACTGATAAAGATGAAATTTGATTACAGAGTCCTCCATCTCCTTTGAAAACTTCTTTTTCAAAGTTTGTTCTCGAACTATTTTTTAAAGAAATAAATAAATCTGCAGACCTAAATGTTTAGATAGTCAAATTTTTAAAATAAAAATCTGACAACACTTTTAGCTGAAATTACAGGAATTAAAGCAGAAGGAATAGTTTCTGAATGCACCATTTTTGCTGCAGGTTGGACATCAAATGAAATGTCAACTTGTACATGGACAAAAAGGTGACCGTGGTACTCGCCTGGTTTGTCAGGACCCCAGCACAGCCCTGTGAAGTTTACTTTCCCCCAGTGGGCTGTCTTCTCCCCCTTGGAGTAATCCTCTTGTTTATTTGGTCACTGCAAGGCTGTGTTTTTGGAGGGATGTTTCAGTTAGCATAAACTATTGGAAGACTGTTTGGAGAAAAGTACTAGCCCATCCCAAAATCAGTGGGATAAAAAGCTCCTTGTTTATAACTGTTACTAGTTTAATCATTTAGATGAGATGAATTTGCACTTCCAGCCCTGAGTGTGCTCTGATTTCCCTGCAAACATGTGTTGTGGGATTTGCATTGTCTGCGGTGGGAGTTGCACAGAGGGAAAGGAAATATTTTCCCCGTCTTTTTTTATTATTATACTTTATTATTCCCTCAATTTACCACATGAAAAACACGTAAGTACAGGAGCTGCTGGATTTTAACGATGAAAAAAAAAATATCAAATGATCCCGCTGCATAAGAAAAGGTATGAAAGAGAAACCCAGAAAACAGCAGCTGAGATCAGGTTTCATTCAGATGATCTAAACCAACGTTGTTTCAGCAAGTTCCATTTTCTCCCCAAGTGTCTGGTCCCTCTGATGTCCAGAGTCCCACCGCCCGCACCCAGGAGGCTCTGCTGGCCGGCAGCCTGCTAACTGGCAGTGACCTTGTGCTAACTGTCTGTCAAAAACGGTCACTCAGAATTCATTGGGATGAAAAATAAGCATTTGGTGCCTTTCTTTAGAAACATAATAGACAGCTTTGCTTTCACACCTCCTAATAGCCTTTTTAAAAATAGTTTCTCTAGCAGGATGCTTTTTTAACGCGTGGAGCTTTACACATCTACATTTCCCAGAATTTATTAGGATTATTTTTATATTGTATATGTTTTTTATCTTAAATTTCCTGATGCCACACTGCGACGCTGCCAGTTTAGCAACTCCAGCTGTTGTGAGTCACGAGGGTAGGCTGTGGTGGCGACTGGATCACAGAGACGGGGAAATTTTATTTGTCAAGTCAAAGCGTTAACCCTTCAAGGCCAGCTTTTAAGCACTACCTGTTTGCAAAAATAGCAACCGCACTGTCGTTTTCCAGAAGGCAGTCCTGGCCTCAGCTCCCACGCCTTAGCAGTCTCAGGTGGGCTCTTTTTCCACCAGCAGAGGTGGGGTTCAAGGCAGTGGCGGAACAGGAAAGCTCCTGGGTTTTCTTGGGTGTATTTGGTTTCACCAGCCGCCGTGCAGCTGTGTAGGGAAGGGACAGAGCAACTTCTCCCTCTGCAGCCCCAAGGCCTTCAAATTCCTCTTGCCCTTCAGGAAAGGAGTGTCTTTTTTACGGGATCCCAGTGTTATTCAATGGAAAGACAGGAACAATTTTAAGCTTCCAGGTCTGTATAAGCTCTATTGAGAGTGGAAATTAGTTGAGGCTCCCTGTGGCGTATGTGACTATGGAAGCTACAATGCTCATTTGTCCTGCTGAGCAGTTCTTGTATGTGCTTTACTGGCTGCAGAAGGGTTTTTTTGGTTTTTTTTTGGTTTTGTTTTTTTTTTTTTTTAGGATTGTAAAGCTCTCCAGTGGAGAGCTATGTGGTAGAACTGAGTGTTAAAGCTAACCCTCACTCATATGGCATAAAAATATCTTTCCAGAGGTAGGTTAAGAAGGTTTAGAAGTACACTGAGTTAATGCAATTGTGGAATAAATTAACTATCTGTTGCAGCCAAGAATCATGAGTCTGCATTTCAGGGTCTTGCAGTGGAAAGGGGGAAGAAAGAGGAAGAAAAAAAAAAAAAGAAGAAAAAATAACACATATGCAGACAAACCTCTTTATTTTACAACCGGATTAATGGCACTCAGTCTGATTGAACACAATATCTCTGGCATATCTATTTTCTTCTTTCGGCACCTTTGGTGAAGCCGGGCAGGTGATGGGGCTCTGCCTGGGCACCAGGTCACCAGCCGCCTCCCACGGGCCCGATGGGTGTTACAGCTCTGCCCACAGCAGCGGGACCCTGCCAGGAGCCACCAACCTGCAGCCAGGTCCCGCTGCTGTCGCAGGGGCTTCTAAAATCTGCCTTGAACCCGCGGGCACAGCATTGCACGAGGCTGGGCAACCGTGGGGCTCGGCGACCGCAGGGCTGTGCACTATCAGAACAAAGCCCTGAATTACAGCTTCCTATTGTATGCCAATATAGTGTCATTTAAAGTCTCAAACCAGCCAAAAGCTCTCACAACCTCACCCTCTCCACCAGCCTGGATACAGAAATAGTCAGATCTTTTTGTTCATGATTAACTGACTCATGCTTAGAAATCATCAATTTAAAACCCATTTCAGGCAAAGTAACTAGAATGTTCTTTGCATGGACATAGCAGTATATTTAAATTACAAAAGTGCCCAAAAGGTGCTGAAAATATCCTTAATAATTTTCTGAGGATATAGCAAATTTTGTGCTAATTACAGTTATTTGCATCCCCTCCCCCCTCCAAAAAGGGTCTCAGAGAAGTAGAAGGAAATTTGGACACATAATGTACACTGACAGCTCCTACAGTGTGATGGGGAGGTACAATTTGAGACTGTCACAGGGCTACGCTCAGCTTCATAGAGATGGGATTTCTCTACATGCTAAAGTATGAGGAAGGCTAAATAACTCACAGGTGTCAACGGCACCAAAGAATTATGTGTCTGACCTATGATAGAATAAATCTAATTTCCTGCTTAACGCCACAAGACATCCCTTTAAGTGCAATAAAAATTTACCATTTCCCCCTCCTAATTATCTTTTACAATTTTCTCAAATTTATAAAAACAAGATTTTCCAATTTTTAAATATTTTTTTTTACTGGTAGATTGTGCTCTTTAGTATCATTTTACATAATTTAATACAATTTGTTCCATCCATTGGTTTTCATGGAGATACAAGCTGTTCGTTTGTGAGAAAGCTGGCATAGGAGCGAACGTTGGCAAAGAGTCACCTCCAGGAGTTTATTCAGATTTCAAAGTTGCGTGGGGGCACCGGCCATTTTGAAGGAAATAAATTTTAACTTTGCTTCTTTTTTATATTCAATAATACTTGATTTTTTTTTTTTTTTAATGGTATAGTTGATAGCCTTTCCTTCCCCCCTTTCTCAGTCCTTGGCAAAGTGAGTCATTGTTATTTTGTCAGCTGAATAGCAGTAGCAGAAAATAATCTAAGCTTAAAGGAGAGGCTTTCTCTGAAACGTGCGTTACTGAATGAAAAGAACACAGGTGTTTCTTAATTATTTGTGCAGAAGGAAAAAGTAATGCTGAGCGGATGTGCTGCAATGATTAGTGCACTAAAGAGGAGAGGCCACAGTAAGATCCTCCTTTCTTCTCCCCGTGCCGCCCTTTCTCCCTCCTCCTTAGTGTCGGTGGGAGGTGGAGAGGGGACTGCACCCCTTGGCACCCTAGGAAGGTGTCGTTGGGCTGTCAGATGTCAAATAAAGCGTTGCTGTGACTGGGATGGGGTAAGGAATTCTGTGCATTTTTGTGGTTGAGGGGGTGGGGGTCCCCACTGGGAGTCTCCTCAAAGCGTCTCAGCGCATCCCCCCCCGGGCGCACCAAACCTCCCGGGTGTGGTTTGCCACCAGCAGAAAGGTGCACAGTGGGACTTTGGGGTTTGGCAGTCATGAAGGCAACATGCTACCACCCTATATCTCCTAACAACAGCTCTGTCTTTCCATTGCAAGTATTTTTAAACTGCATTAAACAATCAAAGATTCATTATCCTGGTGTAGATGCACGTTTTGTGGAGGCTGGCACCATGAATCTGAATTGTGTTTCTGAATGTGGACTCTGGACCCACTGCCCTGCATAGTCCGTGGGGCTTGTGTCAGCTGGATGCTGTATTGGGGTGCTCGGTGAGATGGTTCTGGCTTTGCACTTGGGTATGGAAGAACCGGTCTGGCTGCTGGCAGTGCATACAGAGAGCATCCGTCTCCATCCTGTACGGTCCTCAGAAATATGAGGAAGGGGTTATGGAGAGCAAAATACTAAACTGAAAGGACACAGAGCAGTGGAGCTGGCAGGGTGCGGTGATCAGAGTGGGAGGTTAGCCAAGATGCCCAGCCGAAGCTGCCTCCTCCTGAGAAATGTGATGAACATGGATTTTTAATGATTTCAGGTTACCAGTTGCCCATGGTTTCAGCCAGGGCCATAATGCTCTCCCCCAGTACACCGTTAGGGATGTCGGGTCTCCTGGCTGTCTTTGGAGGTGCTCTGTCCCCCGTACCAACCAGACCCGTGTGTTGACAGTGCCAGGTCAAATGGTCGTGAGACAGGATCAGATGTCCCATTACACAGATACTGCTCAAATCATTGAGGTAGATTGCTCAGCTGAATTTTGTCTGGTTACTCATCAGAGTGAAATACAGTCAAATTCTCAAATTTTTACCTCCTGAAGTTGAAATACTCTTTCTCAAAACCTTGCTACTGTCTTCCACAAAAGTGAACAAAATGAGCTTTTTGATGTTTCCTTTGTAATGTGTGTGGTTTTTTGGTGGTGGTTTTATTTTGGGTTTTTTTTTTTTTTTTCATGAGCCCTGGTCCTTCTGACTGCTTATAGGAAAGCTCACTCACAACCCCAAAGAAAAAGCCCATATTGACTCTCACTCGTATTAAATGGTACAGGAATGCAAAGCCTCCAAAGAGGAAAAATATTCTATGCTTAAATAGCAGCTCCCTATTCTGCATAGCGGAAATCTTTTTTTTTTTTTTTTTTTTTTTTCTCCCCTCTCCTGAACCCCATTTCTCTCAGCTTTGCTGCCGATGTTTAACCACCAGCCTGATTCTGGGACTCACCTCTCAAATCTGGTGCAGAGCGTGCAGTGTCTCAGTGGCCCTGTTGATCTGATACCTTGTGCGGTCAGGGAAGCTTTCTTTTTTTTCTGTTCTCTGGTTTTGGTGCTTTTTGTAACCCTATCAAAGCAACCATGAGCCTTGTTCTCTCCTCTCCCTGGCCATCTGCTTGAAGCATCTGGTAATCAGGTGCAAGCCCCCACATCCAGAGCATTCATGCTTAAATTTGCAGCTACCTTGCCACCCACATTGGCTTTTGTTATACTGCCAAGATGTACCTCTTTGTGTACTCGATATGAGAGAGACTTAAATTCCACCATCAGCTACTGAAATTGTGATGGGCCAGGGTGACATTATCACCTTTGAACATAGATATGTATCAGCCTTCTCCCATTTTTCTCTGCTAGAGTCTCCAGCTAATCTCTGCTCCAATTGTTCATCGTACCCAAGCCATGTGTGTGCTGTGGAGGTACAGCTCTGAGTTGCAAATAATTTCTCAAAGAAATATCTCTGTCTAAAACATGATGATGCTTAATGTGCACTTGTCATTTCTGGGATTCTTCTTATATCCCTTTTTCCATCTGAGTAATCTCTGTGTATGTGTCTACATATAAGAGACAAATAGAGTCATTGTTCTGCTCCATATTTTAATTTCATATCTGTATTTTAGGGACATTGCTGCCTTCCCAACAGACTGACTAAGTATTACAAACTGCCAAATTTAGGCTTTGGGAAGTGGCTGCAACTGAAATTGCCCGTTGAATTTAAGAGCAGACAAATAATTTTGTCAAAAACACCAAAGCCAATGACCTTGAGCACCATCCCCTGTCCCTTACAAAGGGATCCCAAAAGGAGAAAAGCTCCACTGCTGCTGATTTGTCTTTCCACAGCCCCAGATTAGAAAAGAGAAAAGCCTCTTGACTTCTGATTTTCTACCACAGGACAATCTTCACATATATTCGTTCTGTTAGAGTAGAAATATCAAACTGAAGCCCCTCATTGTGGAAGGATAGAGAGATGCAAGGTATTTACTAGCTTCTGTGTTTGGATGGGAAGAATGCCCATCTGTTTGAGCAGGATTGGTTTTATAACACAATAGGAGTCACAAATAAAAGTCTGAGGGCAAGGTGGGCCCTGATTTTGGAGCCGCCCCATTAGGTGCTGATCTTGTGGAGCAATGCACCCAAGCAAAACTGGGAACAGCTCCGGCTGACCCGATGTGCCTCCCATCCCACCGAGGGGAGGTCAGCAACTTGGCTTTTCTGGCCTCTGAAAATCACCCACAACAGGCATGGGACATGCCCTGAGGTGTCTTTGGTGGGGTCTGCCTAGCCAAATCTCAGGCTTGCTGCCCAGCACCAGCACACCAGCAGCAGGGGCAGTTTCTTAAATTAGGTGCTGCGTTTTTCAGTAAAACATAGCATTTATTTGATGATCCTGAGGTGCTGGCTGCATCATGTAATAAGAAATGTGCTCAGGAGAGGCAGAGGCATGGAGAATGGTGGCAAAGTAGTACAATTCCAGAATGATCCTATAAATCAGTCTTACAGTACAAGTATTTTCCTATGTTGGTAGCTGAGACCAGCTCAGCTTGTAGCTGAGAGATGTAGGAGATGGTAAAACATCAAACAGAAGTGGCAACTGTCTTTCATTACTTACTCCAATTAATGCTGTGTTGTTCTTGGTATATCTATCTATAATTTTTTTTTTCCTTCACAGACTGCTTATTCACTGTTGGCATATTCCATTACACCTTTTTTTAATGTGATATAAAAAAAAAAAAGCTATAAATGGCTATAACGCGCTTTTTTTTTTTTTTTTTTTAAAGTTTAAGGTTGATTAAAAAACAGCCTTTGGTGTAATTGCTCAGTGAAGTTATAAAGTATGTTATTCATGGGGATGGTTTCTCAGCATTTGAAGAAAATTTCAAAGGTAAAGAAGAAACCTGCAGCATGTTTGTTTAAAACATGCAACATTTTGCCAGGTAACTTCTCTGAATTAAAGATAGCAAAGCTATAATTGTTATTTTTGGACCTGTTTGGTCTAGGGTATTTTAGGCTTTGTCAATATGTGATTCCTCCCTGACCCTTGAAATATGAACTGAAGCAGGTATTTGTATACATGAATGTGACGTGTTACATCCATGTGTGACTCCATGTTCGGCACGGCATCGTTCTGCTGTCTATGGATGCACCTGCCCTTACAGATTGCCCAGATAATGCTATGGCTGTTTGCATGTGTGATTTTCACAGAATATAAGAAAAAAACAGTAAATGCATTAAATATGGCTTCAGAGAATTTTTTTCACAGAAAGCGCTGGAAAGCCTTTATTGGTTGTTGCAAAAGTCAGAAATAAATCCACAGGGATTTTTCTACAAATGGGTAAAATAGAGGAGTATTTAGAAGAGGCCTTATTGGCTTGAGTCATGAAGCTGGCTTTCTCTGAGTGTTGTGCCGTAAGTTTAGTGGGAAAAGTTTGACAGCAATTTAATTTTCATTGACAAATACTGTCATAATATTGAGGGAAACTGTATCAACAGTAGTGGTCGATGCTCAACCAGTCATATGGACTGGACGAGCTTACCATATGCTTAACTACAAACTTCTCTTGGAAAGCTCCTTTAAAACACTTGACAAGCTTAAGATACTAGTCAGTAATGAGCTTGAACAGAACATGTGAAGTTTTACATTTTGTATAGAAAATGGATTAGTGTTTATGTGTTTCCTGTACAGAAGAGATTTGTATGCTGGTATCTGTGTAGCTACAATGCCTGCATGCATTTCTATAGCCTGAGGTTCACCTCGTCAAAGGAAATTTAAAAGTGAAAATGCAAAAAAAACCCCCCAAACCCCAAATACTTTATTTCTTCTGCATAGCATTAAGGTGAGAATCTTTTCATTTATGTTGCACATACACTGTTTGAATTTGCAGTTTCTGGTAGTAATGGGAATGCCAAAAAACACAAACCAAGGCAACCCCCATATTAGCATGACAATTATTACAGCAGGTGAGAGGTCCAGGCTTTCATTAATGTGCAGTATTACTACCTTCTCCTAGCAATGAACCTTTTAGGCTGATCGCTGCCTTTAGTGTTTTTTACAGTGAACCTATAGATTTCTGTGTATAATTTCACACAGTCTCTGAGTGTTTGAGCTGGTGTCTGTCTACCTGACGGCAGGATCAAATCAGGTATCCAGAGATGCAAATGCTTCATCTTGCATCTCAGTGGGTTTTTTGTGGGTCTGGCTGATAGAGTCTTGGTCTAAATGTGTCCTGTTTACCCCCTTATCCCTCGGCAATATACTGTGGCACACAGATTTCAGGCCCTGTATGTTTTGTCTGTTTGTTGGTTTTTTTTTTTTAATGCATTCACTCACACACTCATAGACATACATACACACACACACATATATATATATATATATATATATATATGCTTGCATGTATTTAATGTATTTTTGACTGTGGCCAAATACTGCACCAGGTTAGAGACTCAGTTAGATAATTCAAACAGAAGTCTGACCTGATTCTGTCTTAATTTGCTATGTTTTGTTAGCACTGAGCCATTTGTAATTTAGTTACATGTACAGTAGTTCAGTGATGAGCAAGTTTAAACAATATGGAAGGCATAATGTATGCTTACATGAAAAGCATACAGCCTTTCATTGCACTTTGTACTTGGGAATCATTTTCTTTTTTTCAGTTTTGCTGTGCTTTCCTGTCTGAAAAGTAACTCTCCTCATTAAAAAGAATTTTAAAATAGCGTTAAAAATATTAGCAGAAAATAGCAGTTTCTGTGGATGGTTCAGCCATGGCACATTTTCTTAGTGTAAATATTTTGAAAACTGTTTTCATTTCCAAGGTTTAGTGTTTTAAAGATACTTCTTGTACAGCAAAAGTAGAATTAAGCCTGACTTGGATCCCTTTACCCCTCTGTAAATCAGATGTGACTCCTGAAATGGCACTTTTACAGATTAGATAAGAATCAAGTTCGTTTTTTTGTTGGCACATTGGTCAAATCTCCTGCCACTAAGTATAGTAACTGCTCTTTATTTTCCAAGTGAAAGGGATGGATGATCCCCTCAGTTTTCTCAAGTCATTGCTCTTGCCCCTTATTTATCCCTATTAAATTTTATTTCTTGTCTACAACCAGGATTTAGACTGCTTGGCCTCAAATTAGATGGGTCTAGATGGTACCATCTGCTGAATGCTTAACAGCTATTAAGATTCTTAGTTTTTTAGCATGTTTTTTTAATGTATTCATCTGATGAGGAAAAGAAAGCAAAAATGGTGTCCAGCATTATTCATTTTATCAGTTTGGCAACGAAAGCACATTGGCATGGGTACATTCCTTGTAGTAAGTGCCTGAGAGTACAAGTGTAAAGACAGCTTTGAAGCTTGCCACGAGATCCTGTTTTATTAGCAGAGATGCGTGAACCCACCTGCCACAGGCTGGAAATGTTAAAAAATCATAATATGGTGGCCTGAGATGGCCAAAACAGCAACTGTTGTAATGGTGTGTTGGCCATGGTCTTTTCCTGGCATGGTGCATCACTTCTCTGGTTTATGTCAGAAATATTCATTATCTTGAAGTATTGCATCCCTCACCTTTACCAGATCACTACGTTAACAGTAAAGATGTAAAATCTATTTGAAGAAATGAGAAGGGATGGCTGTGCAGCTGCAGCACAAGAGGCGCAAGCGTCCATGGGTCCCCAGCCATGCCGCTGCCCTTCGGGTACCCCTCTCCCAGCACCCGTCCTGCGCGAGCAGAGCCTCGGGCCCTGCACTCAGCCTCGCCTTGTGGACACCTCCCGTCTCATTCAGCGCTACCCTAATCACCAACATGGCATGGAACAAAATTCCCACCACTTTCCTTTGTCTGTTGCTAATGCGAGAGCAGTTCTTCCAAAGCAACCTGCAGGACCTTGCTCTGCAGCGCTGCCAACCCGGTGTGTCACCACCAGGTTTTTATTCATCCTGCTTAGAGACGCATTTATCAGCTGGTTTTGAAACCTCATTTTGCATTTAAAAGTGCAATAATTGGACCAAAGACAATGCTGGTATATGCTTTCTTTTTTTTTTAAAAAAAAAAATAAAAGCCAATGGAAGATGATCTTGGGTGGGGGGCTAAGTGACTGTGGGAATTTGCCTTTCGGTGGAATGAATCCAAACACTAGCGTCATGATCTGGGCTGTTTTGGGTGCTTTTCAAGTACTTATTTGCATTGATATGATCAAACACCCAGTTCAGAATGGCTGCTTTAAACTCAACAAAACGAACGTGGGGATTCATTGAGGGTGAATCCAAAATTGTGTCTGGAGCTTTGTGCCTCCCTTTTAACAAGACCTTTTCTGTGTTCACTTTTTAAACGATGACACCATACCGGGGGTTGTCGTTCAACAGATTGTTGGTTCTTTTAACAATTTGTTCAATGGAGGAGGAGGAGGAGGGAGTAGAGGCAGCTATATTTGTCACTACTGTTGTTCAGTAGAATAATTGATTTTTCCAGTTTGGCAAACAATTCCCATTTTCTGCTGCTTTATTATTCCCCGCCCCCCCCCCCCCCCCCCCCCCCATGTCTTCAACAAAAGACACTTTTCCCTTCCAATTCTTAATAGCAATTTGCAGTCTCAGCTTTCTTGGTTGAGAAAACTGGGTCCAAGAAGGAACTAGTGATTTGCTTACTGGCTTTGTGGCAGCACCCGCAGACTGAGCCTTGCTGCATCTTTGGTGCTGGTCCAGCTGGGAGGAGTAGCCTCCCCAAAACTGCACTGCTATGTGAGTATCCCCACATTTCTACCCTGTAAACACAGGACTTCTTTTGACTCCATAGCAGTTGTTTTTTTTTTCTTAGCAGTTGTTTTGCAAGATTTTCCTCTCTTTTTTTTTTTTTTTTTTTTAATGGAAGTTTTATGGAAGGAGCCATGGAGGTGTTGAACCCTCAGGGAAGATCTTCATGCTATATACATTTGGCACAGTAGATGATCTGCCCGTGCCTTGCTCTTTGAGCTGTAAGGCTCCGTGCTTTGATGGTACCTGGGTTTTGGCCAGGGCAGTAACTGGTGGCAGTCTGTGAGTTAGCTAGGGGATGTTGACTGCGTGATGGGGAGTATTTAGTGGTTTTGTAAGCTTTGATTTAAAAAAAAGCTTTTTTACTAATTTTGGTAGTTCTACAGTATAATTTTTTCTTTTTATAACTGTTTTTCTACCAATAAAATCTCTTTGTATCCAAGGCTCTGATGGTGTTACTTCTGAGGCTGATATCTGTGGGACTTGCGCCGCACAGTACCAAGGACTCCCTCTTTACATTGAACCACAAGAAAAAGGCTGCTCAGTCTCTCACATGAGGCACCCAGCAGTATTTCCCAGGAATGGATGTAGCCAGCTTCTGCTGAACTTACTCCTTAAAATCCTGTTAGCTTTTGGTATTTGGGCTAAATATCGCATGGACTGGTTTTGAGAGCTGATATGAGTTGGTCAGCCCTGCGTGTCCCTGTCTCACCATCACTGCACCGGCCTGTATCCACACTGGTGCCGAGTGTGAAAGCTCAGGCAAGGTCAGAAGCAGCACCATGTGCTGATGCTGTGGAGAGAAGGGAAAGAGGGTTGGCCATAAACTGTCCTGCGTTCAGAAGCAGAACCAATGGGACAGGTTTGATCAGTGTTTGTCCACCATGTGAGTGCAAGGCTGGAGTTGTGGCCAGACTAGCATCTTATCCCTCATAACCGAACTGCTGCTCCCATGGAGAGATGCAGGTTTGTGTGTTGAAAAGGGGTAAATGGAGCAATGTTGGAAGAAATAATGCAAATGCCACGCCTCTATTAGAACAAGATGCTGCCTTTTTTTTTTTTTTTTTTTAATATAATTGGTTTAAGAATTACCCCAGCTGGAGGCAGCACTCTCTATAGTATGCTGGCTAGGATTTTTATTTTTTTAAAATCTCTTTTTGGAGGTGGGAGGTGGTTCCCCAGACTCTTGCCTTTGGTTCCTGTGGCATCCAGGCACACTGGGTGCTGCTCTGGGGAAGCATCTCGCTGGCCTGGGGCGTGCGGGAGGTTTGCGCCTCTGCTCTAGGGAACTTGTGCATATATCTGCTGCCAAATTTTGAAAGCCCTTTTAATGTAAACACGTACAACCTTCTCCAAAAAAGGCCTTAAAGCTCCAGTACAGAACTATATTTGCATGTTAAACTTAAAAACATATTTAATATATTACCAGTAATTGATTTAATGTACAAGTAAAACCAACTATGCATAAATTAGTAAACTACTTGCAAGAGTGCAATAATTGCTCAGATTTGAGTGAATGAAGTGGTTAAGGCTTCTATTTACTAGCTTTGTTAAGCATAAATGTCTAACGTTTAAACTTCAATTTCTTCAGCACCAGCCCTCTAAGAGCATTCAAAAACATGACTGAATTTTGCAAGTTACTGTAATTTGTGGAAGGCTTTTTCCAAAGCTTCTAAAGTCAGATAAAATAATTAAAAAAAAAAAGTCTTTTCTTTTCCTTTCCTTTTTGTTTATTACAAATTGGGTATAATAATCTTGTCTAGTTTAAGTATTAGAAAGGTGAACATGCATCACTAACAACAGGATTTTATGAACATTTTTGTAATATTATATAATATTTAAATTTATGTTGTTTTTTAAAAAAATTTACATGTAGTAATTAATTTTGTCTTACTGACAGATGATTCTCAATGACTGATTTTCAAGAAAAAATCCAGACAGGTATTTTAACACTTTGTTTTCATTCTAGACACCTTGCATTCATGGGTCTGGTTGTAATTAAGGGGTGCTATACTAGGCTGTTGTAAACTAAAGTTTAGTGCTATTTATATGAGTTCCCATAGCTCTATCTTCATGGTAATCTTTCTTCTGGATGGGCGGTGGGAGTGTAGATCAAGAAGACACCTGCTTTGCTCTGAACAAAATATACCTGTGCCGTGCATTACCCAAACCATCCCCTCCTGGTTTTTGGGTAGCCAGTAATGGAGCATGATGGCAGGCAGTGGGACCCCCACCTTCTCTCTTCTCCTTGCGAGAGCCTCTGAATCTACCTTCTGTCCCAGCATGAAGTAGCATGGTGGTGACATTTAGCTGCAGAATGGGAAATACATAATGTGTGTCCCCTGTTAGTATTAGACCATGACTTCCCAAGCAGTGAGGGAGGGAGGAAGGTATGCGGGGCAGCCAGGGACACAGCGCATGTTGCACAGAGAGAGCCCTCCTCGTGCTACTCGAGTGCCACAAATTTACCTGCCTCCCTCTTTCACCCTCTCTTTCCTCTCTATTGATCCACATCTTAGTCTTGTGATCTGTGTATTTCTAGTATTTGTTACAGCATACTTGCAGAGGGTGACATTGTTGTTAGGTGTCTCTTGGGCCTTCCACTACAAAAGCATTGTTTTTAAGGCTATACCCTGAAAGTCCATGCTCGGATTACATGGAGATAATTATCTTCCCAAAGCAGGGGTCGGTTTAGCTGCTGCTCACTGGACTTGTCTGTACATTCTGTGCAACTGAGAATAACAGCAAAGTCTGTGCTAGTGCCGAGCCTCATGGCCAGTTTTAGAGTGGTTTTGTATTGTAACTGAAAGAGTGAGAATGGGCTCAGTGCCTGTTTGAAATCAGTGAGAAACTTCATGGACTTGAGGAAGGTTTTGATTGTAAGCAAATCTGAAAATTTGTAACATTGAGAGTGTGTGGAGTTTTGTTGAGGGCATTTCTTACTTTGATTGGTTATTTCGTATTTGTTTGTTATGTTTTTGCAGGGTTTTTTTGGGGGGTGGTTGTGTTTTGGTTTGGTTTGTTTGTTTGTTTGTTTTTTAATATCTCCCCTGAACCCCATATTGTTGTATCTTTTCCTGGCTTGTTTTCCACCCTTCTCTCCTGCTCCTGGCCCCATCTGGAAGGCAAGCCCTGCTTGTCTGCCCGTGTCATCTTCTAGAGGGTCCCAACAGAAATGCTTCTCTGCAAGGTATCGCTCCTTGCTTGAAATCCTTAAGCCTTAAGAAGCGCCACTGAAATGCAGTTGTATAGGATCTCCTTTGCAGTGGGCCCTGTGCTGCTGGATTGCTGCTGTTTTGCTGAACACATTCAAGAATAAAAATGCATTATGGTATAGGCAATAAGGGCTATGCTATCAATTACGGACAGCTGTAGATACCAGTCTATCACTTGTACTGTGACTGTACTACTGTTGCATGTAAATCCCAATTTTTTCTGTGATAGTTTGACCAATAGAATTTCCAGCCTCACATTTCTAGTAACTTCATGCTGGGTTCATAAGACTTACTATGAGGGAAACATCATCAAGAGTATTCCCTTAAGGCCCATTTTTGTGATATATTTTTTGCTTGGAAAATAATAAAAACCTAACCAAAGCAGATTAAGTGAGTTAGATGTGATTGCAGATCTGCAGAGGCAGCCGGGCAGCAGGGCTCCTCTGCAGCCCAAAGGCACGGGGTGGCTCTTTGTGCATCCTGTGGCACCTCTCAATTACGTGCATGTTACATGCATGAAAACTTGCGGAGTTATGCCAGTTTACACTGCTTACCTGGCCCATGAGACAAATGTAACCGTCTTTATTTTGATATTTCGCTTGAATAGCAGCTCACATAGCTTTAAAGTACTGAAAGATGAAAAGCCAGGGACATCATTTCACTGTTCGTCTTTTCATTTGAATGAGTCACAGTGTAATATTTTTCCACTGGTTGCTAATGCTGCCCTGGGTTGCGTGTGACATTGACTATCATCTCTGTGTAAAGAAATTCCACTTAAATTCCATTAGTGCCTGCTTCTTCTTAGCTTCGGCTCGTGCCCACTTGTTGTTAGATACGGCTGTAACTTGAGTCTACTTTGGCAGTTGTGTGTTCCCTACCTTGGCTTTTAAAGAATACTGATCTGGTTTCATTTTGACCCATTGGAATAATTTTGTCACTCAGCTTTTTGGATATTCTGTACATGTCTAATGATAAAGATAGCCAAAGTTAGGGTACGGTCTCCCAGATATTTCCTCATTATCCCATTACACGCTGCAGGAATGATTTCGCACAGTTTAGTCAGTGCCTCGGTTAGGAAATTCCAGAAATATCTTTGCTTCTTTTTATGCTGACACTAGGTCCTAGGCTTAAGATTTTTAGAGTTTAATTTCTAATTATTCACCGTGCTTCTGCCTCTTTCAACTCTGCTAAGGAGAACAGCGAGTGGCGCCTGCCTTTTGTTCTTACCACAATGTTACTTGACATTTTTTCTTTATTGAATCGCATCCCATCACTTTCCTTGTTCACTAAAAGCCAGGCTGGATTTTTTTATTTATATATTGTCCCTTCATTCATATTGTCTGCAGCTTCTCCTCCATTTTCTACTTTGAATAAATTTCATCCCATTTTTGCATGCCATTGAAATAGAAATGGAATAAAATCAGCTTCTCTTGTGATCTTTGGGACAGGCCAGCTATCGCCTCCCATCACTCTTCTCTCTTGATGTTAGCATGCAGACTGCTGTGCCCTAATACACCATCCAGTTTGTTATGCATTATTTAGCTCACCCTCTTGTCAGAACTTGCGACACTGTAGCCTGTTAGGGGATCGTATAGCATTACCTTTCATAGAGTCCACGTAAATCATGTTCATGGCTTACTTCAGTTCTTTTTGAGGGTTTTCTTGGTTTATTTTTCCCCAAATATTCTATTAGTTTTGTTACGTATGATCTCCCTTTTGTGAATCCATGCTGAATATCTTTAATTAAATCATAACTTTCCCTATTTTGTCCCTGATTAGTGTTTCCAATATCTTTCCCACTGCTGAAATCAGGCTGACTGGTGTTTAATTTCCTTGATCTTCCCTAGAGCTGTTGTTATATATAGGTGTTACATTAGTCCTCCCATCCACAGGTACTTCCCCTGCTTCCAAAGACGTTCCACAGACATTTGCTAAAGGGTCCCTTTCCTTCTGCTTCTTCCTTCCAAATTCTGGCAGGCATCCCATCTACAGTAGCTTGTTTTGGACTTTAGCTACTTGAAGAAGTGCATTTTTACAGCTTCACATTCATTTCATTTATTCGTTTTTCTCATCCTTGGTAGCTGCTCCATGCTTTGGTGTTTGCAGCTGCCTTGGCCATAGATATCCTGCTTGGTGCCCCAGTTGGTTGGTTTGCTTGCGTGTGGTGTTGGGTGGCCTCATGCCAGCCTCTCCATGTGCATCCCAGTCCTTGATAAACCAAGAAACCATATTTGATGTTCAGAGGCTGAGGCCAGCATCCTGTCCCCAGACCGTCCTTTCTCCTCGATCTGAGATCTTCTGATTGCTATTTTGGATTCCCCAAGACAGAGTCTGCTTCTTTGACCCTTCATGTATTTTTGTCAGTCCACATGTGTATTTTCTGCTGATATGAACTCATCTTTGAACACTTGCCATTTCCGTATGGAGTTGTTTCCTCTGCTTCTTTATTCCATTCAGGGTCTGCTCCTCCTCTCATTGAAGTCAGCTGGGAGTTTTGCCATTGCCTTCCTCGAGAGCAGCAGCAAGCCTGCGATTCACTGACACTTTAAGCATTCTCTCAAAAATTAACCCTGCTGAAATTGAACATTGACATTGAGTTTTATATTTTAGTTGTAAATCCAACTCTAACTCCTTGAATGCTTCTTCTGTTAGAAGAACGGCTACTATGAAGAAGCCCATTAATTTTAATGTAACTCTCCATGGTTAGATTTGGGTCATAACATTTCCACTGTCATGGTTGCAAAAACAACATCAATAGAAAACTCAGGTTTCCTGGACACCGCACCGGATGCACCAAAATCCATTTGCCCTTCTTCCCTGTCATTCCCTCATACAAAAACTGCTCAAATAGTGTTTAAAACTTTGAAGAAAAAATACATAATTAAATGATAAGAGGAAAAAAAGCTAGGAAAATGAGGTTTTGAGGCGTTTGGTTTTTTAAGAGCAGTGTCTGAAAACTTTTAGTTTACGTTTCCCTTGCTAATAATGCTGAGAGTCACATGCCTCTGTCCCCACAAACCATCATGGAAACGAGCCCACAGGACCCGTGACTTCAACCAGAAAACTGCTGCTCTGTCCTTAGCTCACCCCACTGTGATGAAGGCTGGTACCACATATGGTATGTAAGCTCACACTTACTTCTCTGAGACCATAGAAACCCGAGTATGATGGAATACATCAGGGATGGAGTGGCAGCCTTGATTGCGAATATTTTTTGCTAAAGTCAGACACTGAATGTTACTGTAATGACATTTTATATCTTTCCTTCTGTATTCTAGCAGAGAGAGCCACAGGTGTTCCACTGGAATTACTCACACATTTATAGAATTGGACATTCTGTCATTAAATGGACTTAAAACTAAAAAGCCTTTGTCTGTGAAAGGTGACCAATAGAAAGGGACTTCAGATTATCTGATATCCCATAACTTAATCATATGGCTCTTAAGAGTAGGGCATAAGCAGCTGTGTCTCGCTAATATGCATGCAATATGTGTAAAGTGATATGCTTTAATTCTAAACTTGTTTTTAGCAGGAAGAAAAAAGCATTTAGATGAGGAACATTAAGATTCAGCATTAACCATTTTTTTTCCTCGGGGCAAAATTATTCATCACCTGATATTTATTAAGGCAACATTTTTATTTTATTGCTCTGTACTGTAAAGAGTCTTTCCAAACATTCTTAAAGTTGTGCAGGAAAGTTTTATAGGCAGATTTGCAGGCAATATTTAAAGTGGTTTTCAAAGTCAATGAATTTGAGAAAGATATTTTCCTTTTCCTAAATAGTAATGTTGTCAAATCTCACAGTGCAAATAACAGAGATAAGCAGTCATTTAATTTATTATTTAATTTTAATTTTTATTCATCCTCCCACATTATATAAACTTGATTTCTGTATTGTAGTGTTAATTGTTAGTTTGTGTTGGTTTAATCTCTCTTATTTAAGTATGTTTGCTTTAATAATATTAAAAAAAACTAAGACAAAGAAACTGTAGATTAGAGACTTTATTTTCAGGGTAAAATGATACGGATAAGTGAGCGTCAACTGACCAGAAATTATTTGCTTCTGTCTGTTAGACACGTAATGGAGTCATTTAACTAGTCAAATTAGGAGCTGTAGAAATGCACCATGCTTCATTACTGAGTTCGAATGGGCACCATTTTACATTTACGTCAAAAATTATCTCATAGCAAATTAATGTTTTCATTGTGCAGGGAAGCTGGAGCTGTGCAGTATCAGCACCACCTAGAGGATGCGACACAGATGGCTTAGAAATGTTTGTCAAATAAAAAACCGGAGACGAATAGATTATCTTTAAAAAGCAAAGTACTTCAAACAAACGTCTGCCTTCCCCAAAATAGCCCTGCAAGTTCTGCATGCTTTGCTTTCTTAAGCTACACCCATTCTGCACCATCCGTGCATTAGTGGCACACACACTTGCGAGTGTTTATCCCACATTTCAGATTGGCTGTTATGTAAAATCCTTCAGTGTTATTACCACTAGTTTTATATTTTTTAGTGTAAGAAGATGCTGTTAAAAGTCAGAGTATCACTTGAAAAATCCAGAGAACAAGCTCTGTAGCCAACTAGGAAGAATTTCCAGACAACACTGTGGAGGCTTTCTCTTCTTTGATATGTCCTGAAAAGCCAAAGAGGAAGAAGGAAGCTATTATTTAACAAATTACATACATATTTGACAAATGGAATCAAGCTAGTGCCTTCAAGTGTAGAAAAAAAGACAAAAGTGAGACAAAAGCGAGGGCAGCAGATAGACTTCCAGTTTGGAAAAGTTAGAGCAGAGTATAGATATGATGCAGGAACTAAAAAATGATAACAAAAGACTAGTAGCAATAATATAAATTGGACAGCGATAGTGGTTAGCTGTTTAAAGCATGGAGTGGTTTTGGGTGCTTAGCATTCACTTTCTCAAAGGGTATTTGGTGAACAGGAGGTGGTCTAAAATCTAACTTCTGTTGCTCTCTGGGGCAGGAGATGCTCATGGGTGGGACCCTGACAAACCCCGGCAGCTTCTGCAGCAGTGCCAGGGCATGGCGGGCACTCCTGGCATCAGACAACTAGATGACTTTCAAGGCAGGAAATTTTCATACCTAAGTGTTTCATGATGAAAGACTGTGGAGGCTAAGTGCCCTTGGCTGTGTGGTTTAGTGTTTCAGTACAACTCCTGGAATTTTGGAGAGGGAAAAGAATAACAAAGGAAAAGTTAGAAAGGGCTAGCGAGACCCGACATTGCATTGCTACAGCAGGTAGCGTGTGGGCAGGGGCCTGAGCCCTGCTCAGCGGTGACCTTTCCGTTCACATCGGTGGTCCTCAACTCTGGCCTGCGAACCATGGCCTTGGAAACCCTACAGCAGAGCAGTAATCCAGGACAGACCATCGTGGTCACCTAGTCCAGGCTTCTGACTGTGTGGGCCAAAAAGTATCACCCAGTAATTCTTTCAGGGAAATGGTTTTCTTGCACATGCAAATCCATGGCATCCGTGAGCAGCAATTTACAGGATTTGAACCTCAGATATGATCCGCATTAAATATATTTTATAAATTGACCAGAATATCTAAACATGTTTTCCAGTCTTATTAAATGTTGTGCATGCATAACTGAATTAATTCTCCATATTAATATTCTTAGAAGACATTTACAGAACAAAACAAAAACATCCACAAAGTATTTTGACACAAAGCACAGGAGCCAGAGACAAAGATGAGCCGAGAGGGGGAAGTGGACCAGAATTCATTTAGTATTACACTTATCTCTGGAGCAAATGATCACTCATTAATTAAAATGCTGCTGCCAATTGTAGTTGGAAGACAAAAATTCTTCATAATTGTGTCAAGTGTGTAATTTTTGTTAGTATATTATTATTTTTCATATTTCAATGAGATGCTCTTCAGGATCCTTTTGAAAAATCAAATAATTGCTTGTGATATTATTGCATTGCTAAGTATAGTGTCTTAAATACATACTGTGCTGTAAGTTCAAGAATTTGACAGTGGCTTTAGGGCCACGGTTATGATAATGCCAAATTGGTAGACGATAGAAGATGCCTATGAGCAAGTTTTCTTTTGTTCTAGACAAAGCTTTTTTTCCTTCTTTTTTTAAATGGCTTAAGCTCATTGCAGAAAAGGATTTCTTTGAAACAGCAAAGAAAAAATGTTAAGAGCCTTGCTTACAAGTACCCTGGTATCTTCTTTTTTTTTAACTGTAGAAGCACTTTACCTATTATCATGAATCTTGTCTGCAGAGATAGTTCAGCCTTCATGTTATGTTTACCAAGGCCAGACTAGAGGATCAAATAATTTATAACCATTCCTGTTGGGTTTTATGTAATAACTTTGGAACTCATATAAAGTAATGATCCACAAACTCTTTTAATGTTCATTATAAAATATGAAATATTTCTCAGAACCATTGCAATTATGTGACCAGACATAACTGTTTCACACATGAGTAAATACAGGGAGGTTTAACATAACTTTATTATCTTCCTGTCTTTTCCTCTCATTGATGTGATAATACTGTTTTAATATTTTTCTAAAGAAAAGTTAAGTAATTTCAGAATCTCTATTGAGGCCTAGTTTATTGGTTTTTGTAATAGAGTACTCAAGAATAATTGTATTTATGATTAGACTGATAGTAGTAAATGTTGTTGTGCTGAATAGGGGTAAAATACCCTGAAAGCTTTATATTATTATATGAATATATACACATACATCAGTAGGAAGACATTATTAATATCTGTCTGTCTGTCTATGCATTTATATTATGCTCATCATAGTATCAGTGCACCTCCTCTGGAGACTTTCTGGGGTTTAGCAGTTATTAAAATGTCAGTAGATAGAGGATGGCAAAACTCATTAAGACTACATAAAAAAAACATCCCAGGTCCTTGCCTGATACTTAGAACTAACCTTTAATTTCCCCCTCTTCTTCTCATCTTCTTGGATTAGACAAGACATGAAGTGCAGCCTGCCACAACCTAAACTCTCTGCTGAAGCTGTTTGATCAGCCCAAGCTCCTGTTAAACCTGGATGGGGACTTCGTTGACCTTTGGATAGTTTCTGTCCCATTCAGGCTAGGAGAAGCCTCTGAACTTTATGACTGATAGCTCTGAAGCTTTTCACATCTCTGTCTCTGTGCTGTACCTCTTACAGGAGCGATAGACACACAAGCCTATCTCTGAGATCCCGCCTGTGTGTCTGAGTTACAGCATATGCAGTGAACATTTGGTGCTAACGCAGGGAAAAATAAGCCACCCTAGAGAAAACAGCATGGAGAAAAAAAGTTCATAGCCCACAGAAGGATGGTCACCTTCCCCCTCTCCTTCAGTATGCAGAAGGGGGAGCAGGGTGAACATGTGTCTTCAAACTGGAAAATAGACTATACTATTTTTATTTTACCAACAAAAATTGGTAATATAAAGTAACGGAATTTTGGTCTCCAGCTGAATGGTACTAAACAAACATTATCAGAAAAAACGATCTTTGGCCAAAAGAACATAATCTAATTAAGAATGGCCTTAATAAGCAGAAGTAAATTTTTCCTAATTCTCCTGTTCCCTGCCTGACGTCTTTCGTCTGGCAGACACTTAGGGGTAGGAGCTGCATTTTCATTCCTGGTCTGTGCCATGCCAAGGGCAGAACCCTGCCATAGGGCTGGCTGCAGCACCTCCAGCCAGGGGAGTAACAGCAACAGGCATAATGGGGAGCTGGCATGGAGCTGGGCCTGAACCTTAGAACGTATTTTAGGCTGTGTATATGCTTGATGTCCTTTACACACCAGATACGTGGTTCTCCAGATAGTATTCTACATGCATACAGAAACTTTCAGAATGGGGTAATGTCTCCCCTTCCTGGCGCTGGTGTTTCACCAGCCAGCCTCCTTCACCCACGAGGACAAAGATTTGTCAAGCTCCCTCCTCCCGTGGCCACCCTGCCATAATAAATGGAGATGGCACTAGCACAGAGGTTTTGCAGTAGGGCTCAGGCTAGCTCAGTGACGCCGAGACCCGCTGACAGACCTTGGAGACGTTTTTCCTTTTTTACCTTTCTCAGACCACAAAGTGGTCTGATGTGGTACCATGGAGGGGCTTCACATCATCTCCATGGACTTCCAGGGCACTCAGAGGTTAAACTTCTTCACTCCCACCATCCTGCTCACTTCTCAATACTGTAGGCTTTGTGCAGGGAGGGGTAATTTTTATGCATTAGGAGAAGTGAATCCAGAAATGTTATTTTCATGAGTCAGGGATAACCTGCGAGATGCTAAGTGCTGAAGCAAAGCAGAGCTGTGAATCCGTTATACATGGTCATTCCTAATGAGAGAGAGAAATTCATTATTTCATGGAGTGAGTCCTTCTGTTGTATGGAATATTTGCAGGGCATTCTGTTCTCTTTACTTTTAAATTAAAATGTCTTTATTTTTGTCCTGAAGTGCTGGTGCATTGAAGACCGAGACCAGTTGTATTTAGCAGTAGCAAAATGTGGTATAACTAATGATACGATGAAAGGTATAATCTATGCAGAAGATGTGAAGGACATCAGTAATAAGACTGAGTCTCCATTTTCATATTTGAGATTAGTTTTGTACAATTTTAATTATGAAACAGTTTTTTGGTAGACAGTTTTTCTTATGAAAAATTTGAAATTTTGAAATTCAAGGGTAATTTTTATTTTCAGTAATTTATGAATTTTTAGTGCATCCATTTTAGGAAGTTTCTTTAGCATTTCCTAAGGCATGTTTTTGTCCATGCAGAGTTACAATAGTTTATATATTTGACACTGAAAACTGAATTTTAGCTTGCCTTTGGAAAGTATGAATAAATCAAAATCAGATTATGAAAGATTTTACTTTGCACATTGTAAAATATAGTTGAACATAGGATAAAGCTACACATTTGCAGTCAGAAGGAAGATCTCCTGAAGACAAAGGTGTAGAAAAACACTCTGCTTTTATCCCAGGCCTTTTCTCTCCAGAGTTCAAAGAACTGGGTAGATACATAATTGAGAGGCTACTTTTGATCTTGTGATATTTGCTGGATGTTTACACCCAAAGTTCCATTACCACATTTCTACAGGGGAGTGTGTGATTCAGTTAACTAGGGATGGAGCTTTTTCACTCTGACACTTGACTTGGGGATGTTGTACCCAGATTTAGAAAAAATATTGATGATTTTCAACACGTTCAGGTCAAGTATCCATTACAAAATTCCTGGCACGAGCCTGAGCTGATGTTCCAGGTATGAGTAGCAGTCATATGAAATGTGTTTACATGCCTTCTTCACCATGAACAAATTAAATCTGTGTTTTCAGACAAGTTTGTGTTTTGGAACTGCTATGCACTAAAAATACAAGGCATGTATGAATTATTTCATCAAATAGATAATTTTTTAGAACCTGGAACAACTCAAAACAGTTTTAAGTTAAACTTGCCTCTAATCATAAATGAACTTATGAGCATGTTACATGTGCACTTACAGCATATGATCAGAGCTGTCAGTTTACTATAGCATTTCCCTGGGATATTATGAGCTAGAAAAACTATCTTCAGTCCTGTCAGCATAAAAACTGCACAGCAGGAAGTGGAACACATGAAGCAGTTTCCAGGCCTCTTAACATGCACAATTCATGCAGTTGAAAAGGTTCTAATAGCTTAACTTTTTTTTTTTTTTTTTTTAAATATCACGGATACCTAATGGTCGACTTTTTGTTGCTATCCTGAGACGCTGAGATTTTTTCTGGAGAAAGACAATCCTTAATTATTCCCCACCCCAAAGTTAAACCAGTCTTTTCTGGTTTATTAGGCATCAGGCAAGAGAAGACATCAGAGGTGAGAGGGGCTGTATGTAGTTAAGAACATAGCATGGCAAGAGCACATAGGCTAAGATTATAGTCAGCACTGACTGTGTTCCTGCCCCCTAAAGCAGCGATGCCCCAATACCTGTTTCTCTGCCATAGTGCTCTGAAGCAAGAACACTGAACATTGAGAGCATGTGGCCCTAAGGCAGACGTCCCACCTGCTTAGCTGGCATAGATGGAAGGTCTATAACACAGGTCTGTAGATGTGACTCCTAGGAGGGAGCAATGTAGCACAAGTCTTTTTTCCTCTTTTTATTTTTCCCTTTCAGACTTTTTTCTTTCTCTCTACCCTTTGATTTAGTGCAGGAGGAAGGAGAAGGAGGGATTTCTTCACCTGGCATTTCAAAAAGATGGTCTTCAGCCACCCTCCTGGGTGAGCTTCCAAGCTCCCCCATTCTCCTGCTTTGGCTTTCTTACCAACCCAAACACCCTTCTCACAGAAGGGTGCTGCTTTTTCCAGGCTTTTGCTTCAGGGTTTGTCTCCACTTTAACCCTTCCTTATTCTTCTAGCAAATGGGGAGTCCCTTTCAAGGAAAGGTGGGAGCTAATCACCCCCTTGACCCCTGCTCCCTGTTCCCCACCTCTACTAATAGGACTCAGCTGTCATTTCCCTGAATCTGAATGCAAGGGTTAGCAGCTGATCCTGGGATGGCTTATCAGGAGAGCCCCACGTTTCTATATGGCTTTTCAAGTATGCCACCATATTTCAGGATCACTGAAAAGGGCAAGTAGGTCCAATGACCTACTTATATGGGACTAGTGACTATGAATAACATCTGTGTAGCGATGAACATGCTGTGACCTGTATAATGCAGTGAGTTTGCTGCTTTTTTTTTTTTTTGAGATTTTTATAGTACTAATGATGATTTTGTAAAATGTTCTATAAACTTCCAGAAAATATGGAAAATATAGAAGTAAATTGAGCCCTGAATGTAAGTGACCTGCTTCAGAAGTGTAGGTAGATAATGTTAGTGTTGTGATGTCCCCCAGGACTTAGCTTATAATGTTATCTTTGGTCATACTCAAAAGAAAGCTATTTTATGGGCTTTCAAATCAGGACTAATTAATTTGAAAAGTTCTTATTTTATATAAATTCCTTTGTAAAGAATTTTAATAGTGTGTCTTTTTGAATAATTCTCTCCATAGTGTAGGATGTGAATATGAAACATTTTTTTTTTAAAAAGAATTTGAGTACATTTGAAGCATTGAACATAAATTTAGACCATTAGCTTCCTTTTTGAAGTATATTGTTCATAATTATCCTTTGTCTATTAACATTATCTCACGTGTGAAATCTGAAATCTGCTGTCTTTAGACCTCAGTGTTCTTTCACAATGGATGTATGTGGAATTGTTGACTGTCAATACTGTTGAGCGTACAATCAGCACACTAAGGTTAGCTTGCCTACGACATTGTCTCTTGAGATTCAAAGGATGTCATTCCTGTCTAAGTGGTAGAGCGATAATACATCTGCACTCTCTGTCTGTGACACCTCGCTGTCATGTGGCTTTGTCAATGGACAGCAACGCCTGTCATTTTATTATGAGGCCCAACATAAAGCGTACATCACCCTTGACATACTATAAAGTGCAATGTGTAAAGAGGGTTATGCCTGGTGTCCATGGATTCTGAGTGTTCTGTTTTGAAAGCTCATATTAAATAATATCCTCGGAAGACCAGATTCTGCTCTCAGCTGTACTGTTGAAAATCCGCAATAGCTTCATAGACCTCAGAGGATCAGATTCTGCCTAGCTTGGACTCCAGTAGGGTGGAAGATTAAAAGAACAGAGTATTAAGTGATGTATTTCATCCAAGAAGTGTTAACTTAAGGTCTAGGAGCATAGTTTATGAGATTTTAATGCTCTATGGCCCATGCGCGTCTCATCCTGTATCTGGCACTGCTGCTGTTAAGCAGAGGGAGAGTGAAGGGAGAATCCAGTGGAGTTACTTGATGTTTGGACTGATCTAATTGGAATCCCATTTTCCCGAAAAGGATAATTCGTACACGGTTTTGAGCATATCAAGGGTTAGGTGTAGCCGGTACTTAGACTAAGAAAAGGAAAGTGATTTTTTAATTTCTTTTCAGTCTTCCTTATGCCTCACACTAGTTATCTCCTCTGAAACACATCCCTCTGTGGACGTTTGCGATTACAGGAGGACATTCACAAAAATAAGATTTTATTGTTCAGTGAGAATATGAAGTTATTTTCCTCATCCTTATCATCACATGCTGTAATCTGAGCCACCAATCAGAAAAATTTGAAATATTGCCTCAATGACTTAGTACCTTTCTTTATTATATGCCATGTATAGAATTGCTATTGATGTGAGAGAAGTCTTCAAGTTTTGAAGTGAATGCAGAGGCTATAGCCTAAAAGATAGGAGGCTTTGTGTCTGGGGCTGTTTAAGCAGTGTTTTATGGTAGTTATCCTAATGTCTTGGAGATGGATGCAAGAAAGGGTTGAAAGCCTTCACATCTAGTGGAGGAAGAGTGAGGTTTTGTAATTGATGTTACCATCTTTGGAGGAATTCAGCATGTTTTAACAAAACTTATCCAGCCTTATTTAGCTTATCGGTCACTAGATGCAGGACCTCTTGTATGTGTATGTATCTGTCTATTTATAAATAACGTGTGTATGCACAGCATGAGGCACAATGATGTTCTCCTCCTTACTGAGAGCATGGGTGGTATTGCTAAATAAATTCCAAATAATATTAATACTACTAAAGAGTTAACAGTGTTTTCCTGTGCAGGCAGCTCTGAAGACCGATTCTATCTGATTTATTGTTTAGTCAACTTTAAAATGCCCCAGAGATCCCAAAGATCCTCTTGGCTGTTGCTGTAGGGGTGGGACTTTTATGAACATGTTTGTATTTTGATAAGAAATAGTACTTTGTTAAAACGTGCAAACAGCACACTTTTTTTTTTTTTTACAAGGGCCATCTTTTCACTTAACTGTTGTTAAGTTCAGAGTTTATCAGCACGGTTAGTATTGGTTAACCTTTATTGCTACAAATATTGCATGTTCTGTCTACATAACTGCCATCTGGAGACAAAGTCTGAATATTTTAGCAAGGTGTTTATCAGGCTGAAGTCTGCACTGAAATTGGCTGAATTGGTAGATATAGATTTCTAAGCTAGCTTTTGATAGCCCTGTGGTGAAGAAACCCTGTATATTGATTCTCACCGGGGACTATATTGTTAAAATATATAAATGTAAAAATTGACTTAGGAAATAAAAAATAAATGATAGCTATAAATCAGGGATAGCTGATAAACAAATAAATATCTATCACTATTATATCTCAGTATTTCCCAAAGATATCTGAAGAGCACTTAATTGTAACTGAGTAATCAATTATTCAATTAACCTTCTTCTCATCGAATATATATTTGATATAACTTTTTGAAGCTTGGGCTCTAAAAGGTTTATATTGATTGCAGGTTTCAAGGCCATATGTTTCAGTTATTGGATTTGTGCAGTCAAAATTGACATCCTAAATTCACTAGAATATGTAAATATTTGAATGTAATGAGTTTCCAAGACTGCTGGAGTTATGCAGTTAGTTTTCATTACTTTTTAAAACTACAATCTTTTGTGATTATGAAGTTCACCTTAGCAGAACACATATCATTTAGATACGTTTGTTATTCAGAAGACATTAGGGACATAGCTTATTTTGTGGTCTGGGTATGAACTTTTATAAATTTGTTTTTCACACTGCTTTGGATGGAGTTGATTGGGAAAGATTTCACTGTTTTGTTGTAAAATGACAAATTGTGGAAATTCTTCTGCTGAAAATATTTCACAAGAGCACTTTTTGATTTTGATGTAGTCCTGCTGGGCACCTGCTGCCATGCTGGTGGAAATTTTGCTTGTGGTGCTTGCTGCCAGCTGCCCAACAGCACCCTTGGCAGGGTCATGGTGTGACCATCACCCAACTAGACGGAGAATCTAGATATGTTCATACTGAATTTTGAAATGGCTGCGTTCCTCTCCAGCTACCCTTAGAATTTGCTAGCTGTCATTTTCTAGCTAGGTTTCTTGAGGCTGTTTCTGACGGTTGATGAAATGGGCACATGAGGATGTGGCATGCAAATAGGGAAGTCTCACTTTCCATGAACATGTGTTTAAAATACACTCGTTGCTTGTACATTCATCACAGATGAGTAGTAGCTTAAATTAAAGCAACTGATTTCCACAATTACCCACCTCTAGTAATTTAGCACAGTATTAAGGGACAGCAAAATTTTGCTTTTACTGTTTACAAGGTCAAAATAGAAAAGTGAAATATGGGGAATTTAACCCCTCCGTTCCTATGACAGCCATCTGGTATGGACCTCCAGGCACAAACCAGGATAGAAACAAATATTTTTTTTGTTTTTTTTTCTAGCACCACCTTTCCTCCCAGGAGCTGAGCTAAAATGCTTCTGGGTTAGCTTCCATCAACAGCTGAAATTGGCTGCGCTGAATGAGAAAGCCTAGCCCCTGTCTGCAATGTTGGGTTTCATTCACATACTGTTATCCTCCAAATCAAAGGCAAGAGAAGAGAACTGGCAGTTTTTTTGAGATTGGGAGATAGTTGGTTACTTACTCTTTTTATTTCAATGTGTGGTGACATAATGGATTTCTTAAGTAAGACTTATTAAATTTTAGATTTTATCAGATAGGAAGAAATAACCGTACAGAGAAAATCCATATATTACGTGATCAGAAATGGTCATCAGATCTTGGGGTGCAAGGACCTGTCCTTTAAGGATGAAATTTACTGTGTCTCTTACTTCGGCTTTTTTGTACGATAGGTTGATTTGTAAGTGTATGAGGGACACATTGTTAAGTAACAATGATTTACATAGATGCAAAACCCCTGCAGTGGTGTGGAAACTTGCTGAATTGCTTCTGATGGTCTCTGGCTATATCAAAAGAAAAGAGCTGTAATGGGTTAATAATAATCTGACGGTCTTCAAAATTTGTTTGATATAGCAGTGCACCAAAATATTCGTTTCTGGCAACTCTCTTGACAACCTTTTGATATTTAGATTTTTTGTGTGTGTGCTTCAGTGTGTAATAGATTAACTTGGCTCTGCAGAAAAGGTCTTTATAGAATCCTTAACTGTTGCACTCATTATTGAATAAACAGCACTTTCTTCATGGGAAAAAAAAAAACAAAAAAACAACAACAAACCAAAACAAAAACGAAAAAAAAAAAACCAAACCAAAAAAAAAAAAAACCTGAAGATTTTTTTTTCCCCGCTTAAAAATGTATTCGTAATCTACATATTAGCAAACATTTTTTTTTTTCCCTTCTGAAAAATATCATAAACAGTCTTGGTTTGACCTTGTTAATGCAGGACCACTTTAGTAATCTGTGCCTAATGATTTTTTACATTAAACCACAGCTTGTGTTGGACCCTTGTGTGTCACAGTAATTTAAGAACAGTCATTTTGCACATTCCGATCCCATTATGTTACATTGTTACTGAATAAAGACTGGTATTATGTTGCTCCTATAAAGGGCAGAAGTGGCCTGAATTTTATCTGCTGAACGAATCAATCTGGATTATGTCAGCTGAAAAGAATTGTGAACTGCAGTCTCCAGCAGATGGGGAGATTTTAAAAATGTATCTGTTTGGTTGTGAATACATCAGCTAAGATAATACCTTGTGGTGACTGAAAAGTAGTTTTTCTCTCTTTTTTTTCAATGAGGACTGTACCAATTATCATTTCAACATAAAGTATTAGGAGATCAATTGGGAACTGAATGCCATTTCCTAATGTTAATACAGTGTTTTATTTAAGCTGCCTTGACAGGCTGTCTAGGCTGTGGGAAAAAGACTGAGCAAATAATGAGTAAAGGGTTTAGAAAAAAGACAGAGGGTGGAGCTTGGCAAACGATGTGAGCTATTCATCAACAACTCAACAAGGATGATGGAAATAATAAGTACTCCTTAAAGAAAAGGGAAAAGGATTTTTTTAAAGAAACAGTTTCCTTTAAAAAAAATATTTAACTCTAACTTTGTATTACTTTCTGATTAGCTGATTTTAAACTTCCTGAAATCGGCAAAAGCTTCTCTTTGAAATGGATAGTATGCGTTTAAACAGCACATTCTTTAGCAATCAGTTAAAAAAAAATAAAAGAAACAGTGTCTAATTTCCTGTTCATTCGTGCAAATTTCTTACCATGTGGCATTGTCATTTAATATCTAAAGTACATTAATGCATTTCTATAATGCCAAAACCCTCAGACAAATCCCTTGTGTGAAATAATTTGTGTGAACTTTGAACTAACCATGAATAAAATCAAGATCTTATTATGTCCTTTATTTATATGGTACAGAAAAGCTTTGAAACTTAATACTAGCATCAACATGATATGCACATTCACAGTGATGCTTTTAAAGAAGAAGAAAAAACCCACCCAACTTTCCTACATTTTTGTGGGTTTTGCCCACTATTGATACCATTATGCTACTTCTGAAAATATTTGTCTTAGAAATCAATAGGCTATTCTAATATTATTGTGTTCAGAGTTGCTAAAATTTCCATTCAGCAGATATAATTCCACCATCTGTAAAGTTCTAGATTTTATAATACTTATAAGCTGTTTTTAATCTATTTTTACTGCCATGTTCTGTCCTGAAATGTCAGAGAGTGCAGACTAGGTCTCGGAATTAACATGACAGTTAAGAAACTTGGCAAGGTTTTACAGCAGATTGTGACATTAACAAAGTACAAAGGAGAATGGGGAAATTAACATTAATGTATGCTTGCAGACACTATAAAAATCTATATGTCCATGATCGGGGAACTAAAAATAAGGATGTTTTTTATGTTGATGCCATTAAATACAGAGCTTTAGTGTGAAAAGAAATTTCCATATGAAAAGCAACTTACTAAAAAGTAATGCTGTAATCCCTCCTCTGGATTGAACAACAGGTTTATGTATCCTAGGTCAAGTAGGCATATGGCTGGTTTTTGTTTTTCAATTTTGTTTTAGGCTTTTTCGAATCTATGATGAAACAGCTTTGAAAGCACCAATATTGTTTTTCAACAGCTGCAAAAGATATAGTATGATAGATGTCCTGATAAATGGTAGCGGTTATTAAAATTCACAGATTGCACAGTAAATCATGTAAAGTCCATCCTCTTTCACAGCAAGAAGCTAAAATAAGTAGTTCATGGCAGGCTCTTCCTCAAGCACTGCACACCCTCAGCCCCTGAGTCCACCCGATGCACTGCCTGGTGTCATCCCTGGTGTCCAGCCTCCCAGGGCCATCACGACTGGTGTGCTTCTGCCAGGCTGAGGTTCTCTGAATATACGCTCCTTTTCTGTAATCAGTTAGAGCTCCAGGACACGGGACAAAACCTGCCATAATACCCAGGGAAAAACAGCGGGTGTTGCACGGGGGAAAAGGAAGAGCAGACTTGGGTAAATCAGTGAAAGTTACAGGGAATAACACTACTTTCTGATTGAAAATGTTTAGGTTTTTTTTTTTGTCTGAGTTTTTTAAGCTGTACGTTAGTCAAAGCCCTATTCAGCCTGGATCCAGGAGGGCTGGCGGCTGAGGCTTTCCAGGCTCCTGCAGCTTGGCACCCACAGCATCTAATCCTGATACCACAGACAAAACCGTCTCTTTTCATCACCACTGATATTGTGCCGTTGCTTTGTCAGACCCCAGCCATAGAATATGAAGACGCAGCTCCTCTCTGCTGCCTGGGGAAAATGGCGTGTCGAGGCGAGCCGCCCGCAACTGAGGGGTACCTGCGTGCAGAGCTGGGCTGAATCTCTGCTTTTTTTTTTTTTTTTTTTTTTAATTTTTTTCACGAGTGGCAAGAGCTGACTTCCAGCACTGCTGATGCAGTTTTGGAGCATATCTGTTTTGATGTTACCCAAGGGTTCAGCACACAGGAGAAAACAACCAAGCTTGTTTAGTGACACCCTTCTTTAGGACAGGCTCTGTGACAGCCTTTTAGCACAGTGATGCACAGCAGAGGCGTGAGCTGCTGTCAGTGAGTGGCAAAGTACAGCAAAGTTTGCAATTCGAGGCATGGCCATTTTTCACACCATGTCATGCTTCCAAAGAATTTTGTATATTTAAAACCAAACCAAACCACCGTTTGCATTCCCTTACATAGCCCTTCTGCCTCAGACACCGATTGGACCAAGCAAGTGCAGGTGCCAGTTGCAGGGACAACAGCAGCATTCCCTTGGGTGAATGTGAGTAGTCTGATGCAATGCAAACATTAATCTCTCAGCTACAAAGGAACAGCATGGATCCATCTGTTACTTTCTTTGCTCTTAATCAAGTTGGGGAGGGAGCAAAAGTTCATGTAGCAAATGTGGGTATGCTCTAGATTGGGACCTGAGCCGTAAAGCTGAGATCAAATTTAGAGGCAATATGATTTTTGGAGGTCCATGGATTCAGGGTTGCATATCATTTTGGATCTCTTCTTTCACCAGATTTGGAAGTGGAAATTGAATTCTGGGATGTGGTATTGGCCCACTCTGCTCTGTAACCCACAATGCTGAGTGCAGACTGCTGTCCCTATTATGATTGTGCTAACAATTGACTTTTTGGTTTGGCTGTCTTGCAGAAAAAAGAAAAAAAAAAGGAAAAAAAAGAAAAGAAGAAGAAAAAATCAATCTCAACCAAAAAGTATTTCTTTTTCTAGTTTGCTTAATAATATGAAACATAGAAAATACTGTGTTTTGTATCAAATGAGGCAATTCTAGGAAGGGGGGGGGGAAGAAAAAAAGAAAAACAAAAGCCATGCAGGGCCAGACTGTCAGAAAGGCAGAGAAGGAGATGACAGCCCTTTTATCTGCCAGTTGAGCAGTTAGAAAACTTATCCAGGATGCAGGAGGCCTGGCCTGAATTCACTGCTCTACTGGGGAGAGGGTAACCCACATCTTGGGCATGTATTCCTGCCAGATTGCTGCTCACTGAAAGAAGAATCCCTCCCCGGGGCCTTTGCTCACTTGCTGCATCCATTAGCGATGAGGAGTATTTGATTCCCTTCCTCTCTGAAGCAGCCTATTTTTAAAATACTGGATAAAAACTTCTTTTCCAGCAGGAAGTATTGCTACTATGAGCAAGAGGTGACCCAGTCATGGCTATGACCACAGTGGTGTCTGCTGTTAGTGAGGTCACTCTTCATTAAACTTATTTTGTCTATTTCTGGTAACCAGAGTTTTTGAAAGGAGATTATACTAAACAGATTTATTTAAAAAAAAATAGAAGTATTTCTACATAGTTTGTATTTGGAACCCTTTTTTCAAGCTCTTATTATGCCTGTATCCTGGATTGTGCAATCCCATAATATCAAGAAACTTAAATGGATGTTTATGTACCAGTTTGCGTGTCCAGTTATGGGTAGGGAGCAGCTTGGTAATACTTCTTGAATTGCTCCTTATCACTGTATCGCAGCGAGCTTCTCTCTCTGCTAGAAGTACATTGCCCCACCACCCTGCTCCGTGCCATTTTAGCTTTACCAAAGAGCAGGGAGTGCTTGCTTGCTGTTGAGTTCTGACAGGGTGGGTGGTACAGGGACACAGAGCGTGTCCTTGTCCAAGGTGTGCTCTCGGTAGCCAGGGGAGTCAAACAACATCCGCATCCACTGACAGAGACACCTGAATGCTAAGGGTACAATGTGCCTCTGAGCTGTCCCCTGCCAGCGCAGGTATCCCACCAGTTTCTCTATTGGTGTGGAAAGTAATTCAGTTGGGCTAGGTGAAAAACAAGGTAAACTGATTTCCATATCAATGGCTATGTTGTCATTGCACCGTTTCTTCTGAGTCCTTACTGAGGGGGATGTCCTATTTTTTGAGACAGTGTATGCTGAGGATTTAGTACGCTGTGTACACACATGTCCAGCTGTCTGGACAGCTTTGCTTCAGCTCTGATTTTTTTAATACATATTTGAAGACACACACCTTCGTGATAATTTGTGGAACTGCACTCTGCTAATCTAGAGGGAGGCAGTAGTAGGTAAGAGAAGAATGACATAAAATCCCTGGGGTGTAGCAATTATTGTCTATTAATTTATTCTCCATTCTTTCAGTTCCATGAGATATGAGTCACCTGGAGCTGGCATCTTACTCCTAAACATGGACCTGCAGTATTTGACAGTGTGATGGCCTGCCTAAGGCCACTGCTTTTCTGAATATTTATGCCTGTGGTATTGTTTACAAGTTTCACATGTCTCCTTCTCTCAAGGGCTTAAAAATAAAACACTAAATAAGAGGGATCTTCAGCCTTAACACGGGAACAGATAGCCCAACAGATATTTAAAAACCTGATGTTCCTTTTTGTAATGAAATAAAATGGAGAAGTGCGACCATATTTTCATGCTGTGGGTAAAACTGGATGAAGGCTATCTGTCCCCCTGCCTAGTAGAGGAAATCTTGTGAATATATCTCTGGGTTCCTCATACATCCCTGCAATTAGGAGTGAGAAGAACATAGTCAGTTGAGAAGACTCCCCCATTGTTAGCTGAGGCACCAGGGACTGAAAACTTCTTGCCCGGCATATTCATGTGCTTCCCTGCCCTGTGGTTGTGGAGACTTTGTGGTTCTGTGGGAATGTTTCATCCTTTGTCTTTTCAAACAAATAAATTACATTCATGAGATGGCAGTTTTATAAGTTTTCTTTCTTGTGCAACTTGAACATTTTGATTCCTTCTTTTCATTACAATGCAGAGCTCTCCAAATGCTAATGTACATGAAATGCATATGATGCACACAAAATCATATCATGTGTACTTTGTGGTTAGGATGGATGTGTAAGAAAGGGCACATAATATTCTAGTTGTAGAATATCGGAGGTTTTCCAGGAAACTGCAGTTACTCTCTGACTTTGGTATGGTTTCCATCATTTCAAATGTACTGAGCTTAGCCTGGTAGCCTCCCCTTTGAAAGACACACATTCTTCATAGCCACTCATCCATCTTTTGTTATTTAGCAATAGTTCCATATCTGAATGAAGATTTATATATCTATTTTTTGTAGAGGATACTTCTCTAGCTATATGTGTTTGGAGTGACATCCAACAAGTGTTTGAAGAAACCCAGCTGTAGATTTTAATATGAAGATTTTTTTTTTTTTTAAAAAGAAACATGATCACTTGTCAAAAAAGTGCTGATTTCTGTAGCACATCTTGGAACATTTCAATTTTTCTTCTGCATGTTACACCTCTCTCATCTTCAAAACAGTTTCTAGAAGGGTATGTTCAAGAGAGGAACCTTTACCACAATATTGGGGTTTAAACTTCCTCCAACATTCAGCATAGAGCTGTTCTTATGTATTTGATTAGCAAGAGCCTTCCTTGACATTTTATTGCTTTTAAGATCCCCATTTTAACTAGGTTTATTGGAAGTAGGTGCTATAAGATGGTTTAAGGATATCATAGTTCTGTTTTATTCTCTTTCCTGGTGATACTTCACTGATCTTATTCACGATAAAAATGGTGTGGTAGTAGGTAGTTTGAGTTGAACCACAGATAAATCCTGTCCCTGTGTTCCCGGTGAAGTTGCCTTTCTTTTGCTTCAAGGACCTTCTATTTGACTTATTCCAAAGGTAAATGAAGTACCCATGAAAAAAGTAAAATCGTAGAGTCAGCCGTACTTCAGCCATGCTTTTTTGTATCCTTCTTTGGTCTAGAAACTCTTCTGTAGCCATTGTACTAGATGTAACAGCATATGTTCCTGTAAGATGGTAGCAGCCAGCTGAGCTGCTGCTCTGCGCAGGGGAAGTCCAAGGGTCAGGGCTGGGGCAGCTGCTGAAGCACCAGGATTGATGCAGTGAGTGGATAGAGCTGTCAGACCAACGGCTGCACCTCGCGGGGAAAGCGTTAGCAGCAACCAGATACAGAAAGGCTCACCACGTTTATAAAGGGCTCCTGTGAAATCTTGCAGGCAGAAACCATCTACAAACAATTTTGTTTCCTCTCCCTGAAAAGTTATCTAATTAGATACTTCAGAAAGCAAATCAGCTGAGGGGAAACACGGGGCCTGGCAGTGTGGTGATGTAAACGTTTCCATGTCAGCTGTGACAATATGGCTTCAGACATGGGACGGTTCAAGGAGGAATGAAATCCCTCAGACACCAGATGAGGGAGGGCTGTTGCGCTCAGCGACCTGAGCTCTGAAAGACGGCAGATGAGTGATCCCTCTGGGGACATCCAGGAGGCGAGAGAGTCCTGGGGACCCCTCAGCACCAGCAGAGCTGGCAGGGGATGTGCCACACTCCCATGGTGTGTGGGTGTGCAGCGGGGCTCACCAAGAGCCTTCTTGCACAGGGGAATGCTTCAACTTCACCTTTTCGTTTGAACTGGTATGGGCTTGGAGCGTACGTCGAGAATATACATTCATTTCTTAAAGATAAGGTATTGACAGAATTTGAGAAGCGAAGTAGCAAGTTACTGGGACAAAAGATGACTCTACTGGTGGTGTCCGGGGAATCTGAGGCGTGCCAGTTCTAGTGGGTGTTAAATCCCCACCCCGGTTTAATACTGACACTGGCTTCAGGGAGTTTAGCTGGAAATTCTGAGAAAGCCACAAGAGGGAGCTCACAACCCACAAACAAGAAGGAGGAACACTTTTTTTTTTTTTTTTTTTTTTTTTGTGTCTGTGTGTGTTGTTAACCTAAGGTCTTTTAAAAGTGGAAGTTTACCTATTGCTGAAGATGCACAGGCAGGGCCATGCCCACCCTGGGGATGACTCGCCTCACTTCAACTAGATAGGAGTGAACCGGGGTGCTCAGCACAGGGGGTTGTGAAGTGCCTGGGGTGTCATTTCAGCTTTCAAGAAGAGAGGAAACAGACACAAGTCTGAGGAGCAATCTCCTTCTCACAGCATCCACCCCAACCTCTCATGCCTTGAAGGCTTTTTGTCCCTAGTTACTTATGTTATGAAGAGCTGGGGTGAATGATAATTTTGTTCTTGACTGTGTCCACGCTTTGCACTTAAATAACAAATAAACCACTTCAGACAGCTTTTACTGTCCCATTTCCTCCTCCCTCCTGTGACTAGGAAATGCTCCCTCCTCAGTTGTTTCAGATGAGCCTTTCTCTGTGCTCGCCCCTCTCGCCCTCCCAGGGGGAAGCAAGCTCCCGAGCTGGTGTACGGGGGTCCCATTACGCTCAGGGTTCGTTCTCTGTGGGATCACCAAGGTTTGCATCAAGATAATGTTGTGGTGAGTGTGCCCTCAGTCTGTTGGGAAAGTTGCCAATTTTTTTTTTTTTTTTTCCCAAGCCATACTCAATCTAGTTCATGTTTCTTCAATGGAAAAGCTTAATTTCAATTTACAATTCACATCTAGAGGCTTTGCTATCACACTGAGACTTCCTACAAGGCATCCGGTAATGTTGCTATCATTTGCATTGCTCTAACAAAAAAAATTTCCATCTGTCTTCACAACTCCATAAAACTCCAAACAAATAGCAAATACTATGGATGTCTGAACACACAATAGCATGTCATTTTTCTTCCAGCATTAGTGTATGTTGCAGACGTTAAACTACTTCTGAAGTGTTTGAGAGACTGTTAATGTTATTTAAATTAAATTCAATACCGATGTAAGTTAGTGTGGTTGGGATTATATACAAAGTATGATGTCTTATCTTTCCGTCAAGAGCTGAGCTCATCCCTGTGCACCAGCCAGCTCAGCTTCAGGTAGTCTTTGTAAACCCAGAGCTGCTTCAGACAAGCGATGATGCTCTTTTCCTCAGCATCCCCCTTTCCCCCACAAGCGCGCATTCTGGCACTCTGCAAGGCCACGGTGCTATGGCTCACTTGCTCGTTTTTCTCTTCTCTGTTCATCGTGCTTTCCCTCCCAGCTTGAGGGTATGTTGCTATACATTTCTAGAAGAGACATATGGTGTTAAATACAAAATCTACGCTTGTTACAATTGCAGCCCCACAGGTTTTCTTCGATTCCCTTTACTAGACCTGTTGGGGCTAAGCCCTTGGAGCCATGGCCAGTTTTGCGGCTGCCCCCTGGGGCAGTGGGAGCCCCTTCTGCCTAGGGTGCCCAAAGGCCACCTGACCAAACAGTCAGGCCTTCTGCAGCGCTGCTCGTCTGAAGAGTTTAATCTGTGCTTCTTGCTCAACTCTCATTCTCAAAGAAATGAGTCAAGGGCACATTCTTACTACAGCCAGCTTTTTCCTTCCCCAGTATGGGGTATTTGTGTGTTTTGCCCCAGAGCCAACACACTGAGCAAGGCGTGGAGGGGTGATGGATGGAGCCTAACGGGGCATGGTCCGGTCCCTAGCAAGTGCCACTGTAGATGGTGATGCTAATGCTTTCTTGTAGGAAGCACAAGGAATAAAGCATCTTACTCCTGGTGTATCTCTGACTTCCACCAGGTCCTATATTTAAGACTGAGGTGTATCAGTGAAATGCAAGATGGTGCTCCAGAATCACATGATTTTTCTCAGTAACCTGGAGCCTTCAGAGCTACAGTTTGTCACTGATGTGTAGTAATGTTGTCACTAGTATTTCACACTTCAGAAGGTAAAAAACCTGATTCCTGCCATCTTTGCTGTGAAAGTCCTGCATGTTTATCTTAACCACTACCTAACACCAAAACGGTGCCACATTCAAATCTACAAAAATCACAGTTAGAGCTATGAGAATACAGTATCTTATGGTGATTATCTATCTATCTATCTATCTATCTATCTATCTATCTATCTATCTTTTCTTAATTACTGTAAATCATAGCAGATCTTCCTAGGTGAAAAGTAGTGATCCATTTCCCCACGGCGTAAAGCATTTTCGTTTTGCTCTGATGTTAGTGTAGTGTGAAAAATACATGCCTTAAGCCTTGGGGTATGGGGTGCCTTAACTAGCCTGTTGGATGCAGCTCTGCCAGGGAGCAACTCTTGCGGGGGGCTCATCCCTGTGGAGGAGGGCAGGAGAGCAGAGTGTGACCTGGGGTGCTAATGCTGCGTAACTGCTCAAACCTGTTAGGACCTTGATTTTGGTCTGTGTCTGTCTCTTTCCAAAGGAGAAAACTCTCCTGAGTTTTCAGCTGACAATATATGGAGATTTGGCGTGACCCCAGTGTGGCTCTGCTGCCAAAATCCCTATGAAGAGATCACATTCTTTTTTTATTTCAGCACATTGTCCATCCTATCTGCACAGAAGGTATTCAGTCTGAAGGGCTAGTGTATTTTTAGTAAATAAGTTGTTTGCGAGACATTTTTGCTTCCTTGTTTATTCAATTTGCTGCAGTTATTTTGCTTAGTAATGTAGTTGACTCACCACAATACAATTTCATACCTTCGACATGGCTCAATTTTGGGTGTCAGTTATCACAGTGTGCTTCATAGTGTTCAGTGCAGGAAAGAGTGGGGGACAGTGGATCTGCTGGGGAGCGGGCAAGATGGGGAAATGTAGCCCTGCACCACCTGGGTGCTGCATCCTGCCTGGCTCCTGGTGCTCGTGCAGTGGGGACAGCACTGACAGAGGCATTTTGGGTTTCTGCTGGTACCACGGGGACAGGGATCTGTCCCAGAGGCAGGGGAAGCGTCCAGGGTCGGTGGCCACCAGCGTGCACAGCGCAGCGAGAGGCAGAGATGCTCTCTGCACACCTCAAGTGCTTCATTTCTTGATGAACCGCATTTTCTTCTCCTGATACATTAAAAGCATTGGTTCTGTATATTTATCATACAAAGGTTATGTATTCATATCATATGGAGCTTACCGCGGCACTTCAGAAACAGTTTCAGCTGAAGTGGGTTATTTTCTTTGCTTTTCCAATTAATCTCAAGAAGCCCCTGTTTTCTGGGGGAGAGGCCACAATTCAGATTCCATTTATACTAATTACGTACTTAGTTCTTGGCCTCCTTTAAGCACAAAAGTAGAAGAGAAAGGAGAAAAAAAAAATGGATGGGTTTAGTTTGATTTATGAAAACATGCAGAAGTTTGAGCACTTCAGCAGATCTTATTTGTACAGGCTGAACCAGCTGCATCAGGCTTTCTCCTGGCACATCTGTGGCTCACGGGATCCCTGACCTGCACCAAAGAAGCCTTTCTGACACTTTGTTGTTGGTCCCATTCAGTAGAGTTGATTAAGGAATTTTCAACAACCTTGTTTTTTCATCTGAAATCCCAGTCCTTTAAACCTTTTTTCCTCTACTGATTGTGATGGAGAAAGCCAGTTAGGTTGAATTGGTGAGTGTGAAAAAACTAGGATTGCTGTTGAAAGAATTTTTGAAATCCTGCACATTTCTTTTGAATAAAACCCTGCTTTTTCAGTTCAGAACAGTGAATTTTCAATCACTTATTGAAAATTATTGCAAGTAAATAATATAAAAAATTTGAACATATAATAAATCTACATGCAAATGTGTTTTTAAAATATGTTTTAAGCTTGCTTGTTTCACATACTGCTGTTGGTTGAGAGGTTGAATTTCTCTTTGAGGGGAAAATGTAGTATGAAAGCTTCACAGAAAATATGGAATTTTATAATAAAAATATTAGCCAGTTGTATTTGAATAGAAGCTTGAGGATAGATTAAATATAATGGACATACTAAGAGAACACGGACAATGGCTTTCCTGAGCAATTATGAATCTATAGTCCTAAATAGTGGTACTTTGGAGAAAAGGAGAGAAAGGGAGAAAATTAGTATCTTTTAAAATGTGAACATAATATGCAGGCTAATAATACATAGTAATTTTGATCTTGGGAGGATTCACCACTTGTGTATCGCTCCAGCCAGCCAGACTTTCCCTGTCAAGTTCTGCAGGGACTTTGGGTTAACACTTTCCCATTTGCAACTGTGAACTCTAGACAAATACTCATTAGAGTACAGATTATGGTTTCAATTGCTACAGTGACATAAGGCTACTGCTTCCAGAAGTCATCAGCGGGAGCGGAGAAAGGTAATTATTGATTACTGGAAAGAGTAAGGCTGGCAAAAGGTGGCCCTGATAGGATGAGTTGGCCAGAAGGAGAAAGGAACAGACGGGCTCAGCCAGCTTAACTGCAGCCATCTCGGGAATGACACTGCCATGGCAGAGCAGCTGGGGATGGGCTAGAGGATTCATCTAAGGCTTTCAGCAGCTCGAGGGAAACCTCTGTACAGGCAGAGGAACATGCCTTTCTGCACATCTAAGTACTGCAAGTCAGGGCATGAAAACTAGGCATTTAGGTAATATTTGACAATTTTTCATGTGGGCAAGGTTTCCCACATGAGAGCTTGATTTAAGCAGAGTGCTTCTAACTCTAGCTAAGCTGAAATGTTACCACAAATGTGCAGCGTTTGTGAAAATCAAGCCTGAACCCCGGTTCCTGCAATATTCTGACCCAAATCCCAGTGCTCCCCTCTCATTTCCACACCTATCCCGTGAGAGGACTCCCAGTCCTGATCAGTTACACACCAAGAAAAATTTGCACCTCATCGCTGCGTTTGATTTTTTTTTTGTGCTGTGCAATGCTTGTGCAACAGAGATTCATTCAACAAGGTGCCAAGCAAGTGTGAGGGCAAGGCTCCTCTGTGTTCAGAGCACTGGGCATTTGTATGGCATTTGTTTTCCCATACTACTCCACTGGCTTCCTTATTTTGAGTAGGCAACAGAAAGCTCAAAATCTATATATTTATTTATTTCAAGCTATCTCTACTGGGTAGTTTAGACAGTACACTTTTGGCCTAGGCAGTACAAAGGAAATGTTGAACTTCCTCACAAGATTTGTATGGACCCACTGGAATAAAATCTGCGCTTGTAGAGTCTAGAGGTTTCTGCAGCTGGACCTTACTGAGTAACACACGTAAGGTGTGAGAGTTGCTTGGGGTCACTGCTCAGAGAAAGGTTTTCTGTTTCACGTGTGTGTCGTTTTCATGATTTCTACCTGAAAAGTTCATTCCCTTGTTAATGTTCTTGTTGTATCTGGTGATATTTCAGCTTTTTGATGGAAGGAATAATCGCTGAAGTAACTTCAAATAGAAGGGACTTTCTAGGTCCAGGGAATTAATGCATAACGAAGACAATAAACAGGTCATTTTTAAAAATGATGAAAAGGTGGCCTTATTGTCATGGGTACAACTTTGTACTCCATGCTCAGCTTGAATATTTGAGTATTTTCAATTGGAAAATCAGAGTGAAACCTCAGTGTGCTGGGCTTATCTTCACCCAAGGGTTCAGTTTACACCTGTGGGTACTAAGCCAAGGTGAAACCAGGCACACATCTCTGTTTACCTCAAAACATGCCCAGATAGGTGTGTTAAAATATTACAAACTGAGATAGGCTGACATTCAAGGCTTTTCTCTTAGGTTGTCATTTTATGTTAATTGAATGCCTGTGTTAATCTAATAGAGTTTAGATTTATGGTGGGTTCTATACCATGTCATATTTTAATCAATACATATTCCAACATCTAGATGGACAGATGAGAAAATCTGCCTCATCTCTGCACTTCTGTTCTATCACCTGTCAATAATTCCTAATTTGAATCCTTCAAATGATCAGATTTATGGGTTTTAGTATATTGCATTAATCACAGAAATTAACTTTTGGGGAAAATGATGCTAAAGGTCATACGGAGTCTTGAAGGAGCAGTAACTGTGTCTGTCTTGCAAACATGTTTGCAGCATCTCTAAGATAAAGTGCATTAGAGTATTTATCTGTATGAAACCTGCTGATTGTTCCTTACATCTAAAGTCACTATGTGCTGGTGAGGAGATAACGCTTGAAAGAAACGATTGCTGAAATCCGCAGATTTAAGAAGACAGATGTGACGCCGGGCTTTTTGTCCTCCAGTAGGGCATAGATAGGTCCAGCAGTATTTCACTTGAATGGGTTTATTCCGCCAAAACTCCAGAAAGTTTGTTTTGCTGGACATGGTTCATGCCTTTCTGTCAAGTGCATATGTGCCCTTCTGGAAGACCTCACAGCAGAAAGTACAATCATGGAGGCCAGGGGAGAGGAAGGGCAGAGCAAAGGAGAAACATTAGCCCTGATGCTTAGGCTCCAGCCTAGGGCTATGGTCTTGAACCTTGGCCGACACCCAACCCCACTGCTATGCCTCAGAGGGCTCCTTGCCATCTGTCTTGGGAGCAGCTGGGGCTGGTAGTATCCCTACAGAGGATGGAGGCAACAACCCCATCACATGGGTCACAGGATGATGATTCCTGCCTGCCGGTCCACACCCTGTTGGCAGAGATATGGTGAGGATGAAGTGTCTCAGCAGTGTGCACCAAGCCCTGCCACAAGCAGGCACCCTCCATCCTTTCCACAGAGTGGGTCCACGTGGGACAGCCTGGGAGAGATGGGGGAGGTTGGGACATTGCCTGCCAGCCCCTCTGGTGGAGTAAGGGCTTCAACTGGGTGCTTTCAAGGGCTACTGGTAATTTGTCATGCAGCAGGAAAGGCAAATATTGCAGCATTCCCCTCCTTGGCAGTAAACATGATGTCTCCACACCCCTCTCTGGGGGCTGCTGGAGCCAAAGGACCATCCCTAGACCCATGGTGTCACAGAATGGTGTGCTGTCATTAGACCACCAGTTACTCTGTGGGGTCTGTTTTTAAACTGCACATAAATGATCCCTAATGTTTTTGTAATGTCTCATGGTATGACAGCAAGAAATTGTTTTCTTTGTGAAGGGACATACGCTTTAAATTAGGGATACTCTAAAGGGAGAAAAAACCCAAGCATGCAAATATCTTGCCTTGTGGAGAGTTTGACATTCCGATTTTCCCTGTTCCCGTGGAATCATTATTCGTGATGTTTGGAAGAAACAGTGAGAAGACTTTCTGTCTCTTTCTCTAATAAACACTTAGAAACCTTCCACTGATTTCAGTGCTGTTTGATGATGGCAGTAGAGGCTCTCAGCTACTAGCATTAAGCAGGGAGCAGTGTCACCTCTCAGTGCCACCACCCAGACAGACACCAGAAGCTCATAGGGAGGACAGACCCTGATCCCCAGAACATCATGTGCACCATGTGTGTGCCTATCATCAGGCTCCAAAGCACCACAGCTTTTTCTCTGTTTTTCAAAAATCTTTATTTGCAAATAGAAAAACCCTAGTGAAATATATCCTTTATTTCTTAGACTGGAGAAGGCTACCTTTACCTTCATTTTATTCTAATCTGGATGTGAAAGGCATTTATACTGTAACTCTCTGCCATCTGTAAAGTTTCAAGGTATATTTTGTTGTTAAAATGGTTGCTGTTGTTTTTTAGAAGTTTGCCATAGTTGGTAGCTTTGTATGCTGGGGACCTGAGACTCCTGCAGCTATTCCCTGTTCTGCCACTGACTCACTGTAATGATGCCCTTCCCTGCGTGATGGACCACATCAGTGCACACTGCCTGTTCCCAAAGCTGGGTACTCAACCAGGAGCATCCGATGGGATTAACTCCCCAAAAAATGAAATAACAATTGGAAAGCCAGCAACAGTTTATGAGCTCCCTAAAATTTTCATATAACCCCTTCTTATCTATCTCAAGATTAGCTGCTGATTCTAATTGGCTTCACCAAAATAAACCAGAAATAGCTTTGTTGATTTAGTTGGATCTCTGCTAGAGCTAAATGGAAAGCCACAGCCCACAATTCTCCCATCTGCAAGAAGCCAGAATGATACTAGAAATGGCTACAGTTTTACAGATATTAATTAATATTTGTGAAGTGCTTTCGAAGCTTGGAACAAAGAACAAAAATCATTGTGTTATGAATAAGCAAACTGCAGAGAACAACCATAAAATTGCAGAGAATTGACTGCAAAACCTAACAAGGCCTCTGCATCTTTAATTTCTATGTTTCTGTTTACCACAAGCATGTGCTAAGAAAACATGCACAGAAGAGGAAAGGTCTTGTCCCTTTTAACAGACAGTTTCTTCTCCATATATATCTGTATTCATGCAAATCCATTATAATCGCAGCGTTATCTGAAATATAGTTAATAAATGAAGGTAGCACAAATGTGATTTTAAATCAGTTTAATAAAATTAGTCATGTAGATTTTAAATCATTTTTACAGTTGATTTAACATTTGTGACTGGTTTATAGTTTATGATATAGAATAGTGTTTGCATCCTTGCAATTTTATTCCAATTTAGAAACAGTACAAATATTAATTTTTGCTTCAATATTGGAGACTTTGAGAATTAAACTTGTCTTTTCTCAATACACATTTTATGAGAATGCTTTAAATATGATTTTTAATATTTTTGAGGACTTTATTGCACATAAAGTTCTTTTAGCTAGGACTTAACTGGAATCTGATCACGAAAGTTTCTTGCCAGACATATGTAAATGTTTTTCATGGGTAATTTAATGGCGTGAAATACGTAAGAATTGTTCCTCATAATATGAGACATTTTGTAGAAGTAATAAACAATTGTAACAAACTCCACATACCAAAAGGAGAGAAATATCCGCAACAGAAATAGTAATGACGGGTCTGTTTTCAAAAGACAGCACAATTGTGATAAAACCTCAAACTTCATGTGACTTAAAGTGATGAGGGAGGAACTAAGTAAAAAATCCTTATTTACTGATCTTGCACAGGCTCAGACTACTGTTATGTAGAAAAGTAATTCACCATAGGGAATGTTAAGAGAGTTTTTTGTCTCCAAATCATCTACTTCACATTTGGAAGCACCTGGCAGGAAAGAAAGTGTTTGCAGCTTTTTTCAGTTCCTCATATGAATGAGTTATTCGTGTGAAAGGAGTTTGCGAGGTGCCTCCCTCATTTCAAGTAGACAGGAGTCCACATGCCAAGAGTTGCTGCAGTGATTAATCATGGTCTTGGGACAGTTGGCCAAGATCAGCACAGGCACCAGGACAGGCTCCCACCCCTGAGGATGGGCCCAGTGAACCAGTGAAATAATATTTTTCAAGTGGTAAAAATTCAAGGTGTCAATCCAAAAGGACTTTCTATCTTCTCTGTGTGTGTGAGTGTGTGTGTGCCTGCCCAGGTAACCTCAAAAGCATTAGCACAGCATCCGTGCTGACCTCTGGGAGCGGCACTGCCGGCAGTCTGGGGTCTCCCCATGCCTCGCACCCACCGTGGGCAAAGGCTGGGGGTGCTGTGCCTTGGGCTGGCTGCTTGCTGGCTCGTGCTGCCATTGCGGTGCTCCCCGCTGCCATCGCGGTGCTCGGGGCACCTCCCTACTGCCAGCACAGAGGTGCCAGCCTGGTGAAAGGCTCCTGGGCAAAGCTGATCCGCTGGTGTGCACTGTGTCAGGTGGTTCTCAACTGCCGTCTCAGAAGATGCTGTGTTTGCATATTGCCTTTTCAACAAAGCTACATTATATGATATTTAAGCATTTTCTGTAGGGAAAGCTGAATGGGTAATGGCTATATGGTGTAGTAACTTCCTCGTGCTCAGAGCAGGTGGGCAAGTGTTACCATATGTCATTGTTAAATGCGTAAGGAAATACTGGTTTTTAATTAATATCATAGATTGTATGGTGAAGAAAAATAGTTGTGTGACTTACAAACCCAGTCGTAACAAAGTCGGAGACTTTAGCTAGTTCATCAAATCATTTATTGTCTGTCAAGTGAGAGGGAGAAGTTGGTCATCTCTCTTTACCTCCACTTTCTGAACTGAGCAGATGTAGTGAGGTCCCTGAAGGCAAACATTAACAGTACTTTTTATTATGGCTGATTAAAAATGTGCTACTGTAACTGACACCATGGACATTGGGGTTTTTCATCTGAACAATGTATTATACCAAAGATCCATTTATGAGGAATACTTCAGACTGCCCAAAACTGCAGAACTGAAAAGTCACAATTCACAGCTGCTCCTGCTGATGCTTGTGAGAGTCGTCGTTTAAATTGCTGTGACTCTGGTGTCCTCCAGGGCCTCCTAGGGAGGAAGGAGAATTAGGTGCATCTGTGTCATTGCCAACTTCAGGAAATCCAATATCATGAGTCAAGTCCCTGCAAATCAAGAAACTGACTCTCAGAACATGAGATTTCGAAAATAAATGAATCGTAGTGGGGATTTGATTGGGGTTTTTTGGATATGATATTTAATTCCCTCTCCTACAGAGTGCATCCCAAGACAGGTACTTCTCACAGATATATCAAACGTATCCAGAGAGGTGATTTTTATTCCTTCAGCATGCCAGGACCTCTCAATCTGCTTTTCCCCATACAGCAATTTATTCTTTTTTTCCTCTTGATTCAGTTTGTGGATCTGGTGCTAGCAAATGTCCTGCCAATAACGTAAATACTCCCAAAAGAAGGCAACTCTGATCCCAGTCCTGGTGGTCCACATGTGGAAAGTGGCCATTAGGAGGAAACTGGAAGCAACAGTCACTAAACTATTGTTCTCATGAGTCATCACAGAATACTTCTGAGATGGAATTTCTGTTTCCAATCAGGTTTTCAGCTGGACGTTTGGAGTCTGATTTTTCTACCGAAAAGAAAAAACAATTCCTAAGGAAAAGAACCACCCCTTTCTTTTTACACTTCACGTTAATCAATCCCCAAGTGCACAGCATATTTCTTTTAGTTAACATAACAATCTCAGAAGAAATTGCATTTCATATTTTCAAGGAAAGATTACTGTCATGAAAAGAGCATGTGTCTGGGTTTTACAGGCACTGAGGTTGCCAAAGCAAAAAGTTTTCTTGTAGAGGACCCTGGAAAGCATATTAAAACTAGATATTAATTCTTACTATAACTAGACATCCTGCATTCAATCAAGAGCAGACTAAATATGATAGTATTGGAAACCAAAGTGCAATTTGTACATTTGCCCAAAAAAGCAGACAAACCTTCACTAGAATTGTAATTGTTAACTGCTCAGAAGTCTGTATAATGCTTTTTACAGCAGCAAAAGCCAATTTAAAGGCATTTTAAGCATAAATGGTTTGGATAGTGGGGGAAGATGAAGAAAACTTAGGTGATGGATAAGAAGTTTGCTGTTGTTAAAATAATCCCTTTTGCTTTCACAGTCAACTAATGGGTAGAAACCTCATAATCTGGGGCTTGGATGTGGCTGTTAGCAGCAAGTGTGCAGGAACACATAGAAATGTGTTTCCCTTTCAGGCCAGTCAGTTGCCAGGGCCATCTCAGCATCATCCCGATGCTGGGTTGTCAGTCTGTCACTGTGCTTCTGGCATAGCCTTGATTTAGTAAGTAGGAGATCAGCATTGCGTGTCAGCTGCTGTACGTGGGCACCGAGTCCCTACTTGCAGAGAGAGTTGGCGTTGTGGGAGCCATCCAAGAAGCCTTATGGCTTTTGAATCGTAGCAAGTAATTGATCCACTGCCTCCAACACATCCTCTTCAGATGCCACAGAGGAATCCTGGCTTCTGGCTCAATAGAGTGCATCACAAGGAAATAGATTGCATGAAGAGAATAATAATGTATGCACTTGCCTAACAGTTTTGGAAACATTCACTAATTAATTTTCCTAATGCTCCTAAAAGATATGCTTCCAACATTACTAAGAGGTAAAATGAAGCATGAGGCTCTTAAGAGATATCTGCTGTGTCCCTGGGTGAAACAGAAGAAAGTTTGTAGAACTAAAATTTACATTACAAGCCAAGAACGGTTCTATTGACTAACTTTCTAAATGCATCCTTGTATCTACCTGGTATAAGGCACAATCCAAAATCACTCCAAAGGGACCAGAGATCTTATCTGGTCTTATCTGGGAGTAGGTAAGATGGTATGGGAAAAAAAAAAAAAAAAAAAAGGGACAGCAATGAAAATCTTCCTCTGCAGTGTCCCTGGGAATAGGGAAAAACATGTGAGTGCAGGAAGAGCCTTTAACATCCCAGCTCCTCAGGAAGCTGTGCAGCCCATGGGGGACCAGTCTGGGCAAGTTACATTGGGACCGTGTGGGTTTCTCAGCACCTGCAGCGGTGGTGTACAGCACTCCTGCGCAGTGGGCTGATGCTCCAGACCTCCTGTGGGGTCCAGCTCTTCCCTTGGGAACAGCTTGAGGAAACCATGTCATTTCTGGTGGCAGCATTACTCCTTTCTGTAAGCTATTTGATGGACAAACAAAATAGCCTGGCTCAAAGCTGTATCTTTCCTTAAATTAGTAAGTTCATTGTAGTTCAAATTAAATATTCTTGTATTATCTTTTTGCAATGATTTTTGCTTGGTGTAAACTTGATTCTGCCTGAGTTCACCCTAAAAGCCACAGTGACAAAAGGAAGATGAATAGTTGCTCCTTCTGTCCTCGTATTGTATAAAACTTCTGCACCTTTTCCAGAGACTGTATTGCTGAAAACCTTTATCATTGTTAAAATAAAGCATGCGCAGCTCCTGCCTCCACACCAGAGGAGGAGTGCTCAGAGCAGAAGGCGTGTCCAGTGACAGGTCTCAGAGCAGGGGAAGACAGCTGTGCTCAGGACTGGAAGGTGCCAGCACCTGACATGAGATCATCAGCATGGTAGCCGAGGTGGTTTTGCTGTCTTGTGTTGGACAGAAAAGGACGGAAGAGTACTTAGAGCATTTCGCGTCCAAGTGAATGACGGCCTTTTAGTGGCGACTGCAGCAACACCTGTGTCCACTGAAGCCCAAACAAGAATTTGCTCTTAGATCATGGGTGGGTGCATTGTGCCACTTTGTCAGTGTGGTCATTTCTCATGACTTGTCCAGCTCGTGTCCTGTCTACCAATGCATCTCTCCAAAGTTTGGAGGTATGTTTCACTGCAGGCAGCAGCGAATAGTGAATAGCCTAGGCTATTACACACATAGATGGATCTAGACATTCAAATAGTAAAATATACTGTTAGAAATGTCATAAATTTTATCATGTATCAAGCTGGATATAGTTCACCTGTCCCATTTCCTTGCACCAGCACATACATCTCTGTAACTCCATTCCACATTGTGCAGTTCCCTTCCCTGTCCGGGCATGCAGCCCTGAACGTGGGCTCTCCTCCTAGGCATGAGACAGCAGCTGGGCCTGTACCCTTTAGGAAATGGAAAACTATGTTAACAGTCAGAGCATTTGAATAAAGAGACAAAAGTAGAGGCTTCAATTAAGTGTGGCTTTTATTAAATTTTGGACAATGAACTTTCAGAAAGCTGGAAGTCAGGCAATCTTGTGACCTAAATAATTACCAGACTTCCTTCTGTCGGGGGAAAATAATGAAAGAGATTAGCTCAGACTCATTTCATAAAGAATTAATGGTGTAAAATATAATTAATTCCAATCAATATATGTTTGTGAAAACAAATCTTGTCAAATTTAATGTATATTTTGGTGGGATTGCAAGTTGGTTTGGTGAAAGTAGCAAGATTGGGGTGGTGGACTGCTGTATGGCTTTTGTCTTTCTGCAGTGTGACATTTTGATTACTGTAAGTAAGCTGATTCCAAATTAATGAATGATTCCAAATTAATATTAGGAAATTAGTATATGGTGCATATTGAATGGATTAAAATTCCCCATCTAGTAAGAAACTATTAAATTGGAAGCACGGCTGGTGGACTCAGTGCTGCATTAAAATCTGGAGCCTCAGGTCTTGTTCCTGACTCTGCCACCACCTTACGGTGTAACCACAGGGATGTCGATCAACTTTGGTGCTTTATATTCCTGGTCTGTAAAAGATCAATACTGAATCTAACCCCTTTCTAAAAACACTTCAAAGTTTACTGATGAGAATCACTTGAAATTATTTTCAGTGGCATTTAATGGTAGAGTACTGAACTGTTCAATTTTTGATCTTATGTGTGGGTGATTTTGTTGTTTTGGTTTGGTTTTTGGAGGGTTTTTTTAATCAGTTGCATAGTGGAAAACCTGGCTAATTGGAAAGTTTGCAACTAGCCCAGAGGTTGTGGCTAGTAAGTAGATACACAGTCAGGCAGACAATGATCCACATTGCTCTGTATCTGTTTGCTGCTCCATAAATTGGGCCCAATTGCACAGACGTTACTTAAAGCTAAACATGAGATCACAAGTCACACTTAAAGAATGGGTAGGCACTTCTGCGCTGAGGAGCAGGGCCTCTGAAAGAGACTTAATGCTCCAGGGGAATATATACTTGAAGCCCATGCAGTTTGTTGGCTATGGGGATAACACAGACTGTGGAGGTCCCACCAGAGGCTGCTGAAGGCGGTGCTGTCTGTGCAGCTACGGCTGGTGCAGTCGCCACTTCCAGGCCTAGTATTGGCCTTACAGAAATACGCAAGTTTGAAAGGGTTCGGAGAAGAGATGTGAAAATGCTCTGAGGATAGAAAGCATGCCTTGGAGTGAAAAGATCTCAGGGTTTGTCATTATCCAAGGAGTCTAGTTTAACAAGCAGTTGGAACACAAACTTTATATTTAAAAGCCATTTGACAGAAAAGAGTTCTGCCCGCTAGATAATCAGTCATTTGCGCAAAGTAATGAGGATTTCAGCAGATTCCTTATAGTTTACGCTACATGAAGACAGGATATTTTTTTGAAAGTTATCATTTAGTTCAGCTGCAGCTCTTAGGCTCAAAGCATGGATTAATTCTGGGAAGTCCTCTAGACTGCGTGAGTTTGGAGGTCAGGAGGAGTGATCTCAGTGGTGCCTTCTGGCTTTATAATCCAGGAATTGAGTCAATTAGTGATGTGATTTACTTTTTTTTTCTGTTAAATTCCAACCCTACCTTTCTTCTCATTTGTCTCTTTTCAGTTCACTTAGTTATTTTTGTTATAGCAAGGTTCTTCCTTTGCAGGATGAAAGAAGAGCTCCGTGTTTAATTGAAGGAGAGTTTTTGTCTGATACTGCCGGGGCCAAGATTTGGTCTCGCATTAGTCATAAGGCCGCAAAAGAGTTTTGATGCTACAGATAGTCTTTAGACAAAATCTGATCTCTTTTTCACCTCTGTGTGCCGCAGGCCAGGCTGCAGCTGCGTGCTGCCAGGGGACCAGCCCTGCTGCTTGCCCGTGCTGCCCCGTGTGCCCTGCGCGGGGGCTGCTCTGCAGCCCGCCCCAGCCTGCAGAAAGCCTGCACTAGGTGCTTCTCATCCTTTCTGAAATGGGGCGTGGGAGACTCACGCTGGCACTTTAGTGTTATTGCTCATGCAGCAAAGGAATGTGCCGTACTATTTTTATTGTTAAATATCTGATTTTTTTGAAGTTGACGGTGTCCTCTAAGGAGCTAGAACTTAAGTCAGCTGATAGCCAGGAGGTGGTGTGGGGCCAGCCCCAGAGTGGAGGCGCTCAGAGGCCCTGCGAGGCTTCGTGCTGTATCTGCTGGGGGCACGAGGGAGGGAGTGAGCAGCAAAAATGTGCTCTGAGCCCAAAGCTGCAGGGATGTCCTGGGGCTCAGGCCACGCTTGACAAGCTGGGGAGGCTACAAAAGTCAAAACTGTACGGCTGTAATTCTCTTGCCCTTATTCATCTTCACGTAGAATGACTGAAATTAGTCATTTTTCCCCCTGAAACAGCCAGTTTGCTGCACGAGGGTTAAAAACTCAACCCGGTGGCTCTTTGGCGTGGAGCAAAGCCTCCCTGTCACCAGTGCCACCTAAAAGTAAGCCCCGCGGAACTGCGCAATATGTCTTGCACTAGATTCCTGTCATCTCGGCAGGTTTTTCAGCTTGAACCTGCACTCCTACCCCTCCCTCCCCCTCCTCGGTGCCAACACGGTGCTTAACAGCAGCCGCGGTTGGTTTGGGTTTGGGGGTTTATTGGTGTATCCATGGCTACGGGAGGGGCCGGGCCCAAGGGTGAGGGTAACCCCATCCTCTCCTCCGGCAGCGCGGGCGGGCGGCGCGGCGGGGCGCGGGGCCGCGGTCCCGAGCAGGTGACGGCGCCTCGAACCGGCCCCGCCGCCGGGTCTCGTCCCCCGCGCTCCTCCGCGCCGCGCCGCGCTCCCCGCGCTCCTCCGCGCTGCGCCGGGCTCCCCGCGCTCCTCCGCACCGCGCTCCCCGGGCTCCCCCCTCTCCTCCGCACCGCGCTCCCCGGCCTCCCCCCGCTCCTCCACGCCGGGCTCCCCGCGCTCCTCCGCGCCGCGCCGCGCTCCCCGCGCTCCTCCGCGCCGCGCCGCGCTGCCGTCGCTGCCCCGCGCCGCGCCGCCGTGGCCTGGCGGTGGCGCTGCAGACCGCCCTCCGCACCGCCCGCCCCCCGGCCCGGCCGCGCCGCAGCTGCGGGGCTCCCGCCGGCGGCCCCCACCCCCGCGACTGCAAACGGGCCAGCGCGGAGGGAGCGGGCGCTCGGGGTTTTTTCGCTTTTGGTCCAAATCGCGAGCGAACGCGCAATAAGCCGCCAGTAATCTGCATTTTAATGAGACGTTTGATAGATTTTTAGCGGAGTGCCGGGCTAAGTAATTATTTCTGAGTTTGTCACTTATTGTGTAGTTAGGGCTCTGCTTATAGCCCGGTTTTTTGCCTCCACCGCCATCCCCCTCCCCGAAGATAATTCCCGGTTAATTTTGTATGAAATTGTTAATGTGGCTTTCAGGTATTAATATTTACTTCCCACTGTTTAAAAGCTATAGGGATGATAAAAAGGTAAACCTTAGTTTATATTGCTGCTGCATATTGAATGGCAGCCGTTACGTTGCCCTTGTGGTCCAAAGTGCTAGCAGAATAAACCTTAGCATCTTAATTTTCTGTTGATAACAGAATATTATGTTAATAACTAAATCTTTTACCATAAAACTAATCAAACTCTTTTCTGAAGAGTTTTAAAAATCTAGTTTAGAGCTTCATCTTGCAGTGCTTATTCAAGCAAAATTCTAATAGTCCTGCTTGCTAGAATTGCATTCAGGCAAAAACAACTGAATTTTAATTGTAAGGATTTTTTTTCTTATCCCTTTTCTTAGTTTCCCTTCTAGTTCTTCAGTATACATAGTTTATGCCGATAGCCATTTCGAAAACAGAAGTTATATTAGTAGATACAAGAAATATTTGTTTATTTGCATTCAATGTAAATAATGAGAATTTTATTTTCAGAGAATTTCCACATGCAGACAAGGGCAGAAAAAAATTGTTCATAATTGTGTACCTCATTTACCCAAAGAGTATGATTGTATGTGCAAATTAAACTATTGCATGCACATGCTAAATTAGATATTTGTGAGTGCAATTACTTAATTTGCATGTACAGATTAAGTTAGCCCAATTAATCACTATGATAGTCCAATTTTACACAATTGTGAATCCACTGATGACAGTAGAGTTGTTTTGCCACAAATGCTGAAAGAACGTTACAAGGACATGGGCCCAACTTGTGCACAAGTGAAGCACGTGCTCTTGTAAAAAATCACTGACAAAATGCATTTTATAACGTGTCAGTTATCATCACTTCTGAGTATATGTTATTTATGAAAGCCAGTTATAGCTATACAATATTTGATCAATTGCTATTAAGACCCCCACATTAGACCCGTGCTTCTCACATCTGGAGCTTTTGTTTGGGCTAATTAGGGTGATGATCATGGATTCAACCTGTCTTAAATCTCGGATGTATGAAGTGGGCAGATTAAGGACATTTGTTCATAATTAGGATTCCTAAATGGAAATCTGGGAAATGCTTCTTGGAATATTTATAGTCTTGTACCAGCAAGGCTTCTCGTTGTGCACACACTATCTGTGAGATGAGTATTGCATTTCTTGTACAATGTGGTTTGTTCCATGTGTTCCTTTCAAACCCAGTCTAGCATGTGTATTCTCTGTTGAAAATTAAGAGTGGAAGCCAGCAAAATTAAAAAGCAGCTCCATAAAAGGTACCGTATGTCACAGTATATTTTCACTTCTTTGGGGACATGCTGTTTGTTAACCAAACAGTGCCCCATGTAGCCCTACGGGCAAGTCCTGATATATCCTCACCTTCCCTTGGCATCAAGCTTGCCAGGTGGAACCTCTCTCACCCCTCCGTACCTGTTGTGCCCAAGCAGTCCAATGCACACTCAGGCCTTTAAGGTGGACATTACCTATGTAAGCGATTGCAAGTATATTTAGGCTAATTCTCACTATTGGTTTGTTTTTTGTTTTTTTCCCCATCTATTATGTTGTTTAATGGATGTAGCTAAAATCTAGAACATCTCCACTACACATCTCTGATAATGAGACGTGTCCGATGAACTTTAATGCTTTTAATGCCTATTACAACTGGCCACTTGGTGAACAGGAACTGGTGAGACTGGGGGGCTTTTTGCTTCCACCACAGACGACAGAGCTCCTTTCTGATGTGTCTTTTTTCTGATATACTTGTATTGACAGTCCTGGAGCTAGGAAAAGTATACGGGAAGTTTTCACATGGGGTCAGGTGAAGCCTGGTGTGTTGGTGTTGGAGCTGCTCTAGGTGTTAGGTGGGCTCAGGTTGCCTGCCTGGTTCTCTGTGCTCACTCACGCACATGGGAGCCAGTGCTCTAGATGGCTCTTTGCTGGTTTGTTCCTGTCCCTGGTTAGCAGGTTGTGCTGCAGACAGACCTGTAAATCCATTGCTGTGATGGACCAGACTCTTGCCACCCCAAAATGTGCCGCGTGGCACCTTCGCTGTGTGTCTGTGCCCAGGCATTGTGGGGAGCCCCCCATGCCCCCCTGTGCTGTGCAGCCCACTCTGCCAGCAGCAGGCTCAAGCGCTGCCCCGCAGGTCGATAAACCGAGCAGCCTGCTCCTTTTGATGAAGCTGCAAGAGGAAAAAGGCAGGCAAAATTGCAGAGCACGTGTGACCTGTATAGGGCATGTGATTTTGACCTGGTTTTGGCCTGGTTTCCTTCATTTTTTTCCATGGGTGAGAAATGTGGTGCTACATTGTGTGACTGTGTTTCTCCAAGAGGGCAAGGGGGGGAAGGGGATAGGAAAGTTATGGTTAAAGCATGAAGAAGAAATATTTCTGTCAAAATATGATTTTTAATATGTCAACATTTAAATGTGAATTGTTCTGATCAAATATTTACTGCTGTTGGGAGCTATGTAGAACATTAATCTTAATTTGTTTTTCTTTTTCTCAAAAGCAATGACTCCAACATAGCTAGAAGATCTGTGTCTTTAAAAATAAATAATGTAGCAGAACGGCATATTCTTTGGTATAGAAATGCTAGCCTGTGGCATCTTCTGTAACTACAAAGCAGTCTTGAGCGAACTTTCTTCCCTTTTTATTAATAATTCCCTAAATCAGTGAAGAATCTTTAAAAGTTCCCCTTCACTTTGCTCCTTCACTCCTCGCAGCTCTGGCTCTTGCTCACACTGGCTTGTTCCCCGCTGCATATTATACATTTGGATAAATCTGTGCATGTAATTTTGGAAGCATAGGCTGCAGCCTGCTAATTCTATGTGCAAATACAAAGCGAATTTTCTCCGTAATTTTTTTGGTTAGTCCAGGGTTTTGGTTTTTTTCCTGAAGGTGGCAGTGAAAGAAAAAAAATAACTCCCTTTGAAGATTTAGGAATTTTATTACAAAACAGATGGACAAGTACTGTATTTTACCCATTTCCCCTTGTGCCCATGAGCGCTGACAATGAAAACTACAGCTCCTATAAAGTGCTGATCAAATTGTGAAAAGGTGGCCTTTCCCAGCAGCCTGGCACACTCTAGCATTATCCCAGCTTATAAATAAACGGATGGGCTGAGCCACTTCGGCTTTTTTTTTCCTCTTAGTCCTTACCAAGATAATTGAGGATCATAATGGTGGGAAAGGACTGCAGTCATCATTCGCTGCCTGTCAGGTATCAGTACTCATCTTCATGTCATCCGTCACCATTGAACCACTCTGTCATCTTTCCCCAGCCTTCAGCGCCGCTCCTTCTCATCGTGTTCATTATCTCCGGCTCCGACCAAGCCCCCTCCCCCAGTCCCTGTAAATGCATCTTTGTGCGACTCTCAGTCTTCTGATTATGAATCGATGATCATGTGGTGTAAGAGAGATAGATGGCTTTTAGTTCCATCTTGTCTTCTCTAATTGTAAAATATTAGTTACATTAGACTGTGTCTTTTGATTAATGGAACTTATTTGGAGTGGCCTCTCCCAGCCCTCCCCCTTCCAAAGTCCTCCACTGACTTTTGAGAATTGAGTGATTTCACTTAAAGCAGACAAATAGGCCCTTCAGCAAGGAGATAGCTAAGCTCTAATATTGTGGGCAAAGCAAGCTCACAGAGCCAGAGTTTTGTGTGTGTGTTTTTAAAGAAAGGCTTCAACTCGAGCTAGACAAATACAGACCATTTATTAACGTACGTACAGCCATGCTCTTTTGCAAATCCAGCAATTCTTATAAAGCTGCAAAGCAGGACATAAGGCTGAATGCTTTCTGAATTAAATTAATCTTAGATAGGAATTAAGAGCATCCTCGCTTTCACTTTGGATGAAACAGGTCAGTCCAGAACTTTGATGTATTAATGCTAGCATAAAGCGTTATCTTAATACTCTCTTTTATACTTACAGGACATATCATCAGCCAAATGTCTCTTCCTTGTACATCTGACACTGCGAGACATTCGTCCTTTAATACAAAATTTATCTTATTTGGCACTATTTACCTAAACATGGTCTGTTGATAAAGTCCTTGCTATACAAATGGAAAGGCAGTTGACTAAATTCCTTATTATAAATAATCACTGTCTATCTTTCAGTGTAAATTCAAGGACATGTTCACTTTCAAGCTATCAGTTCAATTAGGAAAGGTCTATTCACTGTCGATGTCTATATCTCGTGGAAATAGGAAAGCACAGTTAATAAACAAATCAAACTATTTTAAAAAATAGCACAGTGGATTATGAATTCTAGAGCCCATGCTGATGGTGACACTGTCAGGACACATGCTATATAAAAATATATGCAAACAGTTTTATCTAAATTTTTTATGCTGCCTTCAGGATTGAAATCTGACCTTTCTGCCTCCCCCCCCCCCCCCCCCCCCAGTCTTTAACATTATTTCAGAAGATACTGCCTATAATGTACCTTTCATATATTAAAATTTAAAGAATAAGTTTGTACATTTATAAAATGCTAGTTAAGCTTATTCAATTTATTTCTTTCTATTACGGAATAGGAAAACTGTTTTGGGTTTGTGTGTAGAGTAATGGCTCGGGATGGATGCCTGCCACAGAGCTGAGAAACAGGAGTGGGGACTCATGGTCCTACAGCTGTCCTCACTTTTCCTGATTTTACTGTGGTGGCTGGGGCAGTTTCCTATTTCTGAAAGGCTTTTGCCATGGTAGCCAAATGATTATTTCTTCTTTTAAGAAAGTAACTCTCTAACCTTTAGAGTTATGGAAAATGCTTGAAAGAAGGAATCCAGAAAGCTGGAAGAAGTCCAAAAAGAAACACTTTTTTTTTTTTTTTTTTTTTTTTTAAATATCTCATGATATTAATCACATCCTATGGAATTTAAAGGAGCTTTTCCAGTGGCCTGGGTCTTGATACCCAGAGGCTCAGACTGGAAGGGCTCTGTATGCAAGGTCAGCCCTGCTCTCCTCCATCCATGTGCAGCTTCAGTCCTGCGTTTGTCTGAGATCAGAATTTGGCTCCTGATGGGTATTTCCATGCAGTATTTACCACCCTAGAAGGAGTGATTATACTTAATGGCAGAATTTCGGTTGACTTCTCAATATGTATTGAGTTGACCTTTAAGTTAAACCACAGATTAATTTTTTTTAGTTGTCTCTTTAAGTACATTTATAGACCTCTTTGTTCTGATTAGCATAACGGTAGATAGAGAGAAGTTACCTGGGTCAGATTATTTGTTGCAATCAAAGGAATTGCATGGCTTCTTCCGAAGGCAAATATTTTGGCCCCCTCTAACTACTGTAGCCATTAGTTTTGTTGCAAAATGATTTTGGTTTATACACAGAGACACCCAAGTGGGTATCAGTTTGCTTGAAAGCCTGGAGCCTGCCATTGATTTCATATAAGTAAATCTTCTCTCTGGAAGGCGATGGAAGTCAATGAAGTTTATGTGAGATTGAGTGGCTCTTCCATAGGCAGCAGTGTGCTATGTACTGATAGCTGGAATGTTTCTCTCTGCTACCTGACATGTGTTTGGCTTAAGTTCTTCAGAGATAGGTATGGATCACTTCTACTCTGAATCATCAAAAAAATACCCAGACATCCTAAATGGACACTTTGTGTCCCACTGCCCATAGAAACTTCAGTATCTTGAACTTCTACAAAGTTATTGGAAGGGGATTTTGATTTTGTTTCCTCTCACATCTAATGAATTTGTTGCACATTTATTAACATGTGCCCTTTGCTGGGTGGTGATGCTTGGGTTCAGGGACATGGGTAAGAATTAAAGCCACCCCTCAGCTCTGGGTGTTGATTATGGGTCTGCATGCAACACGTACAACAATCAGCCAGCTCCGGGTGACCCGTAGTGACGCTAAAATTACCACACTCCCAATTAGCAGCCGGTGGCCTCTCGCTGGCCAAGGGGGCTCCAGCCTGCAGATGGGTGGTGGTCAGGACAGTGCTGCGGGTGCACCTCTGCAGGTGACGGTCTGGTGGCCCCTTGCGCACCCAGCATCCTCGGGGCCCTCTGTCCCGCTCACACTGGGAGCAAATGCCATGTAAAAATAAACGCAAAAACAAATACGAAAGGAGCGATTCGAAATGAAACAATGTAATGTGCCAGCTTTTAGCCCCAGGCAAATGTTCATGTCTCTTTTACAAATCTTTGTAAGTAAGGGTTAGGCTATGAGGCCCCAGCTTGTAGACAACTTACTCTTGTGTATTGTGCAAGCACATGTGCATTCCCACACAGTCTGTGGGATGACTTACAGGCTTCAAAGTATACATAACCTTCAGCAATTTGCTGAATCAGGGCCTAAATACTGAAATATTCTTTAATAGTGCTGGCTCCACAATGAAACTCTAGAAGGCACATTTCCCTCTCAGTGTCTCTCCATAAGACTCATCAATGATAATGGAGTTACATTAGGCACATCTAAAGTTAATTATACAGTTACCTCCTTCTTGGCCCCTGTTTGTCAAAGAGAATATGATAAAAAAACCCCCACTGTCTTCCAACATCTATTTTTATTTGAATTTTGATCTGCCATCTAGATGAAAGAGTAAAGGGCACACTAAGAAGACCTTAGGTAGGTGAGTCTGGATGTTTATTAGCTGAGACCCAGTGTGGGAAATGTTGTGTTAAGAAAACCTGTAGAAAAAAATTCTACGGAAACCAAAGCAAAAGAAATATTTAGGGCAGGTTGTTAATAAATGGTAGCAAAGCTCTTCCTTTTTAAAATGAAGAGTGTGGCTTTTAAGGATACTGATTTATTTTGGAGTGTGGGTTTAGAGGTATGCTTCAGTTGGAAAAAACAAATGCTGATGTTCACTAAAAACTCAGGAATTTACGATGTAGAAATGAGGTTGAATGAAACAGTAGATCTAGATAGAAATTCTGCAATTCACTGCATATTGAGGAAAAAAGTAATTTTTATGTTTGTTTGTTTGGATTTTTGAACATGATCTCACAGTTCAATATAGTGAACCAAAATCTTCTATCCCAAATGCAGGTCTCTGAATGTCTTGATTTTGGTATATGTGCACATTGCTGAGGGATGCCAGGTTTGTTTAGGGATCCAGTAGCTTTAATACACTCCAGTTTACAGTACCTGGAGTGTGCTCAGTTGCTAATGTGCTCTGCATGCAAGATCATGGTGCTTCAGCATGACAGCTAAAAAAATGTCATTTTATATTTGATTGGAGTGGGATACAATTTGGGAAAAAAAAAAAAAGCAAAAATCTGATTCTTTGTTAGAGAACTGTTTCACAAGAGTCCAGCCAGAAGCCTTCTAGTACTTAATAAAGTCAAATTCCTTACTGAGCGTTCCCGTGAGCTCCTGTGGAAGCCAGTGGGAGTTGCGCATGAGTACCGAGGGCAGCATTTTGCCCTTAGGACTGAATTTCCCAACTGACTATTCTTTTAGACTGTCTTTTGATTAACAATCTGTTTTCAGCAGGCTAGGGCCAGAGAGGCAGTGTATACCCCACTGTTCAAATCTGTGGCAAAATATTCTACGGAGAGCTACTTAATAAAAATCAACTTGCTCCAATAGTCATTGAGAAATACCTCAACTGTTAGCAATCAATCGAGAGCTGAGTTGGGAAAAAAAAAATACAAAAGGACATCAAAGAGGTTCTCATTCCCAGTCTATTGCTCTATTTAAGGGTCCTATAATTCGGTGAGGTTGTGTGCTAAATAATTTGTAAGCCTTCAGAACATCCAGGTTATTGTTTGTGGACAGATGGTGCATCACATTTTATTGCTTATTCCTTCTGTGGTTTCTCATATGCAGGACTGATGTGCACTCTGAAGTCTTTGTTTCCTTGCTAAAATCTCTAATCTAAAACAGGCAATCAAGCACACAGACAGTGCTTCAGAAAGCATAATCATAGTTTTAAAGGGGGAAAAAAACATTTCGGCTGCAGTTAGGAAGCAGATGTGTTCCCTGAAAATGCAAAAGGTTATCAGAAGTATTAAAATAGGAAAATAGATATGGAATTCGGGAGCGCTGGGGAGAGCATGTATTTTATTTCAGTACTGCAGGGTAGGTGTGCCTTTTCCTAGGCTACCTGCTTTGTATCTGGCTCTCTGTGGAGCTGGCGTAGCAAAAGCCTTTGGAGACCGGCTTTTGCTTCCACCTTTCCCCCTGAGATTGGCAGTCTTTGTCTTTTACAGGCAAGGAGCAGCCGTGTTGTGATCCTGGAACCGCTGCTGCCCCGAAGAGTTAAATCATGTTGATATACAGGAAGGAAATGGAATAGACTAACTCTACTCTTTTCTTCCTACGGATTTTTCTTTTTATTCTGAAGATAGAATTACTGTTTGTAAGCATCTGAAAGTCATTAGTGGCTCTGCAGTCTGTCAGGTGCCGACGCAAAAAACTGCTGAAACTGAACGGGTTCCTGTGCAGAGTGCTGGGAATTTGTCATGTGCTGATGAGCAGTTATAATAATATATGAGCAAATCACAAGCATTCTGCAAATTAATCAAATTTTTTTTCCCCTTCTCCCTTGTCTCTGGGAGAGTGGCTTTGCCGGCAGACGTAGGTGAAGCAGTTTTACTCACAGATGGTAGCTCTGGCATCAGATGGAATTTATATAACAGTAATTCTGATTTCCTGCCAAAGTAGCACTGAAAACACCAGGGAGATTGTACAAGACAAGTCATGTGGTTTTGCTGAGGTTGTTGTGGGAAGTTTAAGGGGGGAAATCTCAAATTTTCCTCTTTGCATTTATTGTTTTAGCCTGAAGGGCCAGAAATTGTACACCATTCTGCCATAGGCGAAATCCAACACATCTTTTTTTATGAATTGCGCTGAAAGAGTGCTTCCCAGCTGTTGAAACTGCTGGCGGGGAGGGAGCCACATGACTCCTCATCCTTTCCCTTTCCGTACAAGGATTAAAGGAGGGAGGGTTCAAAAGGTTGCTGCACTACATGTTGGAGTGAGGCAGGGTCTCCCTTCCCAGGAAGCGATGCCATGTTCACTTAGGTTATACTCCCTCTGGCATAACAAAATAGAGTGGGGGGGAGCTTCAGTAAACATATCGGCAAAGGCTCTTCCTTCTCATTAAAATGTGTGTGTGTGTGTGTGTGTGTGTGTGTGTTCAATGAGGTTAGTCGAGTAGATTAAGGTTATTAGTTGTGTCTCCATTGACATTTCCAGTTTGATCAGTAAAAAGCAGAAACATGGGGGTTTTACCTGTTAAGGGTAAGTGCTTGATGCACTTGTTATACAGCCAGAACATGTACTGATTTGATGACGGGTCCAATCCTGACCTCGTTCGGAGCAGCTCACATCTGTTCAAACCACAGGCTTGTAACAAGGATGCAAGAACAGAATCAGGCCCTGTGGCTTTTGAATCAGATTGCACTTTTAAAAACAAAAGCAGTCTTCCCTAGAAAAATATTACAGTGTTTTTATAATAGCAGCATATTGAGTAATGCATGGGGCATAGCAAGACTGCTGTGACACTAAAAGAAAAAAATAGAGGCGAGCAGAATGGGAGAACTTTCAGGGGCTGTTTTTAATAAAGAGGTGAATTCTTTCTGCAGTAGGAAAAATGATAAAAAGATGGCGTATCAGCTACATTATGCAACAAAGTAATGCTGCTGTGTTTTTATAATGTAAGGCACTGCCCATTTGTTTTGGTTTACGTGACTGCAGTGAAATAAGTGGATTAGACTGAAACTTTAGCATGCTTCATTGCAGCTGGTTGCAGACATCTGTCATTCCTCAGCCATACATTCTGGATCATGCCAAGAAGAAAAAGCAAAGTCTGACACCTTTCATTTTAGAGAGCCTTTTATAGGAAAGAAAAGGAGTAGGGGAGAAAGCATTTCCTTTGTGACTTAATAAAAAAGACACTTTTTCTGCGACAACATCAACAGTACTTTCCAGAGGGAGAGGTCCTGCAAAGTTAATGCTCAATTTATTCTTTGCAGCCTTTTAATTTTTACTGTTTGAGCTCCTCATATGTTGAATGAGATATGATAAAAATATGTATTTTTTTTACAGTATTAGTTATATATACATCTACATAGGGAATGCACCTGGTGAGAGGTGGGTTGCTGTGAGTCCCCACTCAGGCTGCACTTGTGGTAATTCAATGCAGTGATGGCACATAATGCTGCAGCATTGCCTGTAATGAGTTACTCGGAGAACCACACTCACAAAATCTCATAAACAGATATAGTAATGTTTTAGCAGAATGATTAGTGGGGTTGTGAGCTACTCATGGATAATTTGAAATATTAGCTATTAGTGAGCTGGATATTTATTTACTTAAAGTGTTTTGGTTTTCCTCAGTCTCTTTACTAACATGCCACTGTGGATAGAGAATCATGAGGTACATGACAAGTTATAATGTGACAGAATATCATCTAAATTACCCCAGTTACATAACAAAGCAACAACTAAAATTAAAGGAGAACATGCTTAGCCTAAGTGACATCATACATGCAGAAAACAATTATTCTAGCCTAGGGTCCCACTTCAGCGAACATTATAACACGTGGATAATTCCATCCCTTCCCATTTAGGTGATTTGTAAACCATGGGACTGATGGGGAGACTCCTGATCCTTACCTGGCTGTGTATTGAGGGGCAGGCCTTTGCGTGGTGCAGGCTGCGTGACTGTCCTGTTCAACACCAGCTGAGGATATGACACATTGAAATGTGGGCAGGAAAAATTTAGAAAGCTGAGTATGGGATTTTTTAAATTCCATTCCAACAAATAAAATAAATACGCTCAAGACAGTTGCCCAGAGTGAAAGAGAAAATGCTATTGTATTTATGAATTGCTAGGCAGAATAAAGTATATTGGGTAGCAAAATATGATCACTGACAAGGCCTTTCCTATTAGCACCTCTGAATTGCACAATCTCTTTACTAAAAGTGCCACCAGTACATCTTTTATTCTGGGAAATCATAAGTATCTTAAATTAAAACGGAGCTTCATTCCAGAAGTCCTAAATACTCACTGAAATATTAAATATTTACTGAGACAATTAAAAAATATGACAGAACATTAGATAGAAAACTTGTGAATGACCTAGTAGGAAAACTGAGATATTTTGCTCAAGGGGGTTAGAATGAGAATGTAATGTCATTGACATGTTTAGAACAAGTAAAGGAGTGAACAGACATAACAATTACTTGAAATATATATGTAAAGGCAAAGGTGGGAACATATACTTTTGATAATCAGGAGAACTTGGGGTTGGTTAATATTAGAGAAAAGCCTGCCAATATGTTTCCTTAGCTGCAGTCTACTTGGATCCCCAAAGCATAAAAGAAAGAGAAGGCTGTCAGGGGGCTGTAGTCCTGAGCTCGGGTACCTCTCTCCTCTTGTGCAGGGGTCCCCAGGCTGCAGAGATGAAGGGATGTGTTGGCTTTGCCTATGGGCTTTGGGAGAACAAGATTTGCTACAAGAGTCGGGGGCACAGCTGGAGATAAATGCTTATATTTTTGGTCAGACTGTGTGAGTTCAGGATTATGAAGGGGATTATGATCGAGGAATTTATAAATTGCCATAACCATTGCCATCATAAATTTAGTCAGAGGTGGCCTGTTCTTTACAACAGGTACCTAGTGCCCTTGATAAGAACTCTGTCCTCTACTTATGTGTATAAACCAAAGTAAATAAAGATGAAAAATTAAATGTAATTAAATTTCCCAAAGCATGGGACAATGATAGTCTGGCATTTCAAGCTCAATCAATGACAGCATTCCCACTAACCTCGTTTGGAGTCCACTGAGGCACTGGGCTCGTAACTCATGTTGTCACGTCAAAACCCAAACTGGTGTGCCATCGTGCATGGGGTGCTGCGCCGTGACGGGCAGGTGCACGTGCAGGGAGCAGTATGAAATACGCAGGTCTTTAGAAAACAAAGTCTTCAGCTGTTTTTCAGAATTTTTGTCTTACTGGGTTCACACAATGTTTAATATTTGTTTTCGAGGATGCTTTTCTTTTTTTCCAAGAAAAGATCCTTTCCTTCTAAATCAAAAGTTCCTGTGTGAAGAGCTTACTCTTCTAAAAAAGAAACAAATTCTGTGCTAAGTGTCTGAAGCTGAGTAATCCTGTTACTTTATTAGCTCTGCAAGAAAAGGGAAATGTTTGTTTTCCCAGGAATTACAAGTCTCTGTTACACTGCCAGTGACTTCTCTAGCCATTTTGAAATTTGCTTCCAGTTAGTGTACTGCAGAGGGCTAGCAAGTTCCTCGGTCTACCTCCAAATAATTATAGTTTCCATGCTCTAAATAACAAAGTGTTAAATAACAAGTGTTAAATTAGTAATGTTTTCCATAATTTTGTGACTGATTTGTTTAGTAAGTAGTTAAAAGCATATGTGTGAAGGACAGTGGTAGAATTTTCTACTTGTTTCTCTTTATCGTAAGTGTCCAGGTGGCTGTTAGCCTCTGTGTCATACTGATCTAGATTTGGTTGGTTTACATAGCAGGATTGGTTTGTTGGCAGGTTTTTTTCTTCTTTTCCTTTTAAAGGAACATTTAGTGTGTGATAATTAGTGATTGTAACCTTTGAGACAGGAATTGAACTGTTACTTTAAGTGCAGTTTTTATTTTAAGGGGAATGTGTGAAATTAACTTAATCTTTTAATAATGTGTTAAAGACAAAGTGTAGCATCAACTTTTGCTTTTCTGTGTCATCATTAAACCCTTTAGTATACTCATCAGCAAGTTGAAATACCTATTCAGAAACATGAAACACTGTATAATATACTAAATCAAGAGCAGACTCCACCTTTGATTACATCTCAGAAAAGACATGTAGGTATTTGAGGGTTTAATGTGATCCTATGAATGAAGATTTTTTTGGTTTTTTTAAAGTAAAAAACATTGAAACAAATTAGTTACAGGTTAGGTCTTTTCTTTCTCCAGCTCTTCTGCAGCCAATGATGGTTCAGACATTTGCCACCCTGCTATTTCAGGTGCCTGTAGACTGAATGTCCATCTCGGCAAAACACCAGGGCTGTGGTGCTGTGTGGTGGCTTTGGGATGGTTGCTGGCCTCGGGATGATGCTGTACACCACTTTAATCCCTACAGGGCATTCCTTCTGGGTCACTAACCTGCCACGGTAGACTTCACAGGTGGATAAATCCTACTAGTTTTAGGGCAATTTTCCCAAACGTCCTTAATGTATTTATTTAGGATCAAGCTGGTGGCTGTGTTTTGCCATAAGCTGTGTCTTTACCCCAAATTTTTCTCCCCCAGTTAAGATCTTTCCTGTAACCCACAGCAAAAGAAAGGCTCTTCCAGATGGCAGTTCACATGTTTGGACCTGAACTGCCCCTGGAAGTGTCTGATCTGTATTAGTGAGGGGGAATTTAGGTAATTAGTCTGGGTCCTCTTATCATGAACAATTACTCTGATTGCTCTTAGGACTATTTGCAGGATTGAACTGGGTAATAAAGGCATCCAGTTGAGTGAAGGGTGTTCAGGGGGCTGCCATAGCTTTAAGTGTCCCATGGGAAACACATAACACAAAGCTTTAGCTTTGGTAGGTGAAAATGTTCCCCAGGCCTTCCTAAAATGCAGGTACTTAGGCCTTTTTTGTGTATACTTCTAGAGTAAATCATCAAAAAAACCTCAGACAAGGCTTTTCATTTTTATGGCTTTTCCTGGTCAACATGAAATAGTGAGTTTTTTAAATTTAATTTCCTTTTTTGTAATCCAATAAACATATAAACTTCACAAAATATTGTAATTTTCCCAGAAGACCATCTTGGTTGGTCCTGGACCTGTGTGTAAATAAACATATACTTTTCAATTGTTTTATAAAAACTTTTATTACATATATGAACCTGATTGGAAGTACTTTAATCTGTCTGGTATTTTGGGAGTTTCATAAAATGCATATTTTGAGACCAATAAAGTGGAATGGCTCAATCAGAGCCATTATTGTCTATTGGACAAATATATTTATTCAGCATTTTCCCATCTATACTGTTATGTTCCAGATCAGAATGGCTGCTTTAGAGCCATTTTGCTCTCTTGGGTAATGCATACAGTACTTGGGATGTTTGCTATGGATAGTAAATGTATTTATGAAAATTTATACATTAAAAAAAGGAAATCGCACTAGCCAAGATTTAAATGAAAATAGTTCTCCCTTTGCAAATGCTTGTTATTATGCTGTAATAGTGTTACTTTAAAATGGCAGCGTTCACCAAGATGCCTTGGACCCAGAGACTGTGGTCTGAGAAAGCCATGAGTTCAGACCAGTAGGCACTGCCAGAGAACAGGAGACACTCAAAAAGTCTTTCTTCCTAAGTGTCAAGCACACGGCCATCATTGCCTGCTGTTCCTTCTGAGGCAACACCCACTTCATCCATTTAAAGGTGATTGTACCTCAAATACAAGCTTGTGTAGGAAAAAAGATGTCAAGCGGCTCTTCCCAAGCAGGTCCAGGCTCACTGAAGGTTCAAATGTAGCTTGCTGACTGCGCCGCAGCAGATGCGTGATTACACGGACCATTCCACCAGCAGCGTTGTGGGACTGAGTGTCTGGGTGCAGGAGGCAGTGACCAGCCACCCTATACCACTGCAGCTGGTCCTGCAAGAGTGCCCAGTCATGGACACGGGTGGTCCGGGCCATTTGGGATGGCTACAGCAGTCCAGGAGGTCAGTTCAGTGACCCCTTCAGTCTCCTCTGCCTCAACTAAAGAGATTTGCCTCCAAGAAATACATACCTTTGAGGCTTTTCAAATATTTCCTAGCGAGGGAGTAATTTTTTGTTTTAAAGAGGTAATTGCAGTTATTTTCAGTCTCCACTGAAAGAGTATTCTTAAACCAGGCAAAGAAATCTGAAATGAGTTTGCCGTATTGCATTGCAGTAAGTGCTACCGCCATTGGCCATCTAAGGAAAAACATTCTGTCAGCTAATCATGGCCATTTTTGCATTTTAAGGGAACAAATGTCATATCTAAGAAACACATTTTATTCAGGACTTAATTATAATTTATAGTACATTGCACAGCATTTGTTTTCTGTTCATCATTTTATTGCTCTTCTCCCTTTTCCCTAAATTTATGCATTAAATTGTGTGTCTGTGTGTCTGTATGCGTGTATCTGTGTGTATATATGTACACATATGCAATATAATAAAAAGTGGTGTAGTGGGGACAACAGACGGCTTGTGTGTGATGTATTATTGGCATTTTTCTTTCAAATTACCGTTTTCTTGCTGCTTTGGGAGAAAGCCATGATTTTGCTGTGATTAGTACACTTTTAACAATCTGGAATAAATTCCTGATCTTATTCATGTGACTAGTCCAATGCCCATTTTTACGTTTTAGTGCAAACCCCTACATATGTGCCTGTAATATCACAAAAATAAGATGTTTCTTTGTGGAAATTTTTATAGAATTTGGATGCCGATCAAATATTTTTAGAAGTGGAGAATTAATGCGGCTTGACCATGTAAATGATTTTTTTAATGAAAAAGACTTTAGTATTCATCACTCTTTCTCTCTCTCTCTCTTGTTTGTGTTTTCCTTTGTGCTAATCTTAAATAACGGTTCCATATCAAAGTTAATAAATTACTAACTATTAGGAGTGTTTGGATTACAGTAAGTAACCCAATGACATTTTGTTGACATTGACTCTTTATGTGTTCCAATTACACATTTTGAGTTTTAAAGATAAGACAAAGCAAAATAGGTTTGGCAAGTATTTGAATCCTTAACAATGCACGGGCAATGGCTTTGTTTAAATCCAAGGCCCCTGCTTTGAATATACTTTCCTTTAATTGGTCTTAAAACCCAGATTTTGAGATCCATGTCTTTCTTAAGCCCTGCATTTTCTGTCTCTGTTCAGCTGATGCACCATGTTGGGCTACATCAGTCATGCCATGTTATGAAACCTAACGCAATGTGACTGATGCAGGCTGACATGATGTGTCACAAAGCAACATATCAGATCACAAACTTGAAAGAAAACAAACATTTTTTTTGGTCTCAAAGCCTAAATTAATGAAGCGGCATATATTTTTAAAAAGGTGGACTAGTTTCAAACGTTGAGGGATTTTTCTAAATATTGGTTCTCCATCCTGACCAGAAAGTACCTCCCATCCACACTGCTTGTGCTCCCCAGGGTACAGTCACAACTAGAGAAGATGATGAGCCTAGGTCATCTCAGCACTGCTGCCATTGTTGGGGCTGATCCTGGAAGGTTTAGGTCACTTTCAGAGGACTGGCTTCAGCAGGTGTCAGAGGTAATCACCCTTCTTGGGGAAATCTGCACCTTCTAAAAATGTTCTTTGAGTCCAGCCACCATGCTTATCACTTTACCTATTTTTATTATTATTATTTTCTGCTGTTCCATTTCTTTAGATTGTCAACTTCTATCCAGAGGATTACCAAGTCTCTTCACATGCTCAGTCACAGACTTCACAGGATCATTTCAGCTGCAAACAATATATTGTCCTCTACCCTCACCTTTTAATCGGAGAAAGATGCACCATAGTTTGCCCCCCTTGTTGGCCCACCTTTAGTCTAATTCTCCTTACTACTAATGCAATGCGTTACACATTATCTCCTGAACTATCAGGAAGATTTTTTTTTTTTAAGGGCTTTCCTATAATTTTATTGGAAGATATATAGTGGGTAAAATATATATGAACTATAGCTTGCTAAGAAAGAACCTACCAACCACTGCTAGATAAAATGTTATAAATTTATTGCCAACTTATCTGGGAAGGGTTATTTTAAGAGCCTGCTGCCCACAACAAGTTTTTGAGCTAAAATTAATGGATGGGATACCTAAGAGAAATGGGCATTTTTCTTCACCCCTTAGTTACAAGCAAATTGCAGATATTGTTATCTTTGCAAGTGAGAATAATCTCTAGTTTTTGCACCACTTCTGCTGTAAACAATGTACCGCTTGCTTTCGTATGACCCTCACTCTGTATACATATTTATATATTATTCATACTGGATTAAAAATGAATGTGCTCTTTACCACAGTTGTACTGCATAGTGACAATACAAATTAACTTATTGTGTACTTACTTTTCACAAGGCAGTGATGTGAAATTTTGATGGCCTGAAAAAGTAAGTTGTGGGGGAGGCAATGCAGAACTGAATCCTTGTAGGTGCACTTTATATTGTCGGATTTATTAAAGTGTATTGAATTAATAAATGGCATTGTATGGAATTGCATGGGTTTGAACTTGGTTTGGTGGTGGGCAGAAAGAGTTTGCTTTTAGTCTGGTTCATGTGAGGTGGTTAGCTCCATCCATGCCTTGTGGATTCCTTTGTTAGAATTTGTCCTTTGCAGGAAAGCATTAGGATAGCCATTTAATGATAGTTACTGGTAGGCAAAGCTTTAAGAGTTGCTTGGTGAGATCTCGCACTGTTGGCTAGAGGTACCAATTCTAGCTAAAACTGTCCAGTGTATTTCCGTGCTACATGACGGATGAGAGTTCAGAGGGTGGCTGATGGGTGCATTGTGTCTGCTTGCTTCTGGAGTCCCGTTGCTCTGTGCTCCCTGCACGCTGCTCTGCAAGCAGTTATCAGGGGAATTTTGTCATCTATGGTATGTCCAGTCGCTGGCCATTGCAGCACACAAGAAGGACCAAATAAACAGGATATCTTTTTGGTTTTCCCATAGCATCAATAAAACCAGAGTAAATAAGGCTAGAGGGCAAGTTGTACCATTTGTCACAGCTTAGCAGGGTACTTTCTGTTCTTATCAAGGTAACCAGGTGTCAGATGGTCAACTGAAACACTGGAAATACTGGAAGGGAGCTGGTGCTGGTGTAGGTAGTCTCACACCTTAGTGGATGTGATAGTGACAGGCCTTTATCTTTTTTGAGAAAGGGAAAAATCACTTCAATTCTTCATGGAGCAAGTCTTTCCCTTTATCCAAAATTTCTCCCACTTTGGACAAGGCATTTTGACACCTCCCCAAGCAGAGTATAGAACAGACCCCTTAACTCTATCTGTCGGAAGCATTACCCAGGAGGGAGAAAAAGGAGAAGGAAAGAAACTATCCAGAAGCCATTTGTGAGTTCTGGTGACTTTATCTCTCTCTGACAAACAATGGGGGAGATGTAATGGTTTTCTTAGATTTTTTTTTTTTTCCACAGTTTTCAAATATTCCTAGATTTTCTGAAACAATGGAAATCAGACTTTCTCTGGACCTTCTTCATACCCAGACAGTTTTCAGAGTGGTTCCAGTTTTCAAAACTATTCAAAATTTTTCAAGCCTATTTTTGCTTCTGTGTTGACTTTAGGACTGATTCTAAGAGGCACTAGGGACACCTTCAATCTCTTCATTGACTATTTCCTCATATCTTCCAGGTGAAATTTTACTATAAAAGCCCAATCCAATTTCTGCAATATTATATATGTAGGTTTTTTCCATTGCTATTGCTATGAAATTTTCCACTGAAATTTGACTTTGTAATGATTAGCAGTTTACAGATTTAATTTCTTTTTCTGTATGAAGCTGTTGAGGAAAATGTCTGTCTTTATCCCAGGAGAGAACTAGAAGTTCAACCCACACTCTATCCCAAGATTTATGCATAAAGATGTATGTTGGAGGTCTTGGTGGGGTAGTCACACTTCTATCAGTCTTCAACTTGTAAAAGCAAAGGGTGGGGAGGAGCTTTCCGTCCTTGAGAAAGGAAACATGCCCGTAGCCCTGGGGCATAGGGCTTAGGTCACTGTGGGTTGCACTTAACTTTCCTCTGGGTAGCAAGCAGTATGTTTGGGGGACTCAACCTTCAGTTGGTAATTTTGATGTAACAGTAAAAAAGGGCAAGTCAAGTTATTTGAGCAACTCAGAGCACTAATGCTAGCTCAGGTGAATTTACTCTGCTAGAGATGCTCATGCTGGTGTGCCAGCAACAGCGCAAGGTTATAATCAGCCACAGTCCCAGCTCCTGTCTCTGGACTATGGCAGCATTCCCACTCCAGTACATGTACCGCTGGACCAGTGCACAACAAACGTCTATCTGCTTATCTGTTAAATTCCCACCTAAAATCGAGGTGAGATGGCCCCAGCCCCTTCCCACATAGTGGGAAGCATCGTCCTCTGCCTCTGCTCAATCAGCATTTGTTTTCTGCCTGGTAGGTAGTATCACGACAGCAAAGGAAAATGTGCTCTTCAAATGTGGAGATAGGGTATTGTTTTTCACTTATCCTGGCTTTATGTAGATGGTCTGGCACATTTATTTATTCATTTATTTGAGCAAATTAAAGCAAGCTAAGCGCATTTGACCTCAGATGGTCCTGGTTTAAGTTAATTTGAGAGACAAAGCTCATAAAGTTCCAGTAAAACACATCAACAACTTCCCAGCATAGGTTGAAATGTGATTGCTGAAACATAACCTCCAAAACCAGATACAGCACGGAGATATAAAGTCACAATGATCTGAAAAATATGGGAAAGTATATTGATAGCTTTACTAAGAAGTGATATCTTTCATTCATGCCTTTGTTTTGCAGTCGGTTGCTGTTTCACCCACAAGAAGTGCATCTATCAGATTTTGTGCATTAACATTCCTTTTCTAATCTAGCTTGGTCATTTTATTTTAAAGCTGGTGATAACCTTAGGCTCCATTATGTCCTTGCGTATCTTTACTCGCAGGAGTAATCTCACTGGAGTAAATGTTTGCAGGTTTGAGGCCTTGGTTATCTCAATCCATTATTTCTTTCCATTAAAAACTAATCTGCGTGATTAAAATAAAACATACAATTCTTTTCTCAGAAACCCACCCAAAGACAAAGTGTGTTTATTAGACGAAGGGTCTGCACATCATCATCCTTGAATTGCACTTCAATAAAAAAGATAATTAACAAATGTAAAAGGAGGCAGTCTTGTACACGATTGCACTGTATTTACAAGAGTTTAGTTTGGATCACAGGCTGATGGATTTACAGCTGGATCTGAGGAAGAAGATGAAATAGCTGCATTTCTCTGAAAAATCTGAAACAGAGAATTTTTAAAATCCAGTTTCTTTAACTAGGCATCATGTGAATAGCACAGATTTCTGATTCTTACTGAAGACACGCAGGAATGTCCTCCATCCAACAGGAGGGATTTCTGCTCGAGGGGCTCTGGCACGTTCGGTTTTGTCAGGCTGTGCAACGGGTGGCTTAGCAGGCGCCACGTACATAAAATAAAAAACTAACCAGACTCTTGTCTGTCACACAGGTCACAGGCCTTTCCAGTGCAGATACTGCCCATACAGTGCCTCTCAGAAGGGAAATCTGAAGACCCATGTTCTCTGTGTCCATCGCATGCCTTTTGACAACAGCCAGTATCCCGACCGCAGGTTCAAGCGCTCCAGAGTTGACTCCGAAGCTTCTGGGAATTTGGAGGAACCTGCAGCTGTCAAACCAGGGAGCTCGGCAGAGCTAACAGAGGAGGGCAGCAAGGCCCAGGAGTGATGCAGCTCGGCAGATCTGTCTCCATACTGCAGTAGCCTTTTACACCGGGTTTAGATACGCGTTTGGGTGAGGGTTGGCTAACTGCCTTCCAAGCGAAAGAATGGTGTGCAAATTCCCAGAAGTGTACAGGATGCTGAAAACATTCAAATATATGTATATGTACATGGACACACACACGCGCACATATATATATATATTTACACACACAGATACTCAGTCATACACACATTGAATATATATCTACATACACACACACACACAAAATACACACATTCCATATGTGTGTGTGTGTGTGTGTTTAAATATATATAATACACACACAAAATAAATTTCCAGCCCTTGAAAATGGCTGCTAAACTGTTACCTGGCAACAAGTACTTCCAAACAATGTAGGTGGGATAATAAAGTGATTTAAAAATGTTAGGAGGTCGTTAGTTATTTAAAAAGCAGGGCAATTTCAAACTTTAAAGTGGTCTTTGTCCAAAAATAATGCTCTTAACAGAAAAATGATACTGTCTAAACGATTTAGTGTTGCCTTGAAGATTGAGGGGCTGTGTTTTCATTGTTGAAAACACCTTTATAATATGACACCAGCTGCTGTCATTTGCCTAGCATAGTAATGAGATGTGTTGGTAGACTGCCATGGTGCCAGTCTGACTGGAGCTGTCATTGCAGAGAAAATCAATTCAAGTGGTGTTGCAACTGCAGTATAGGAGAAACCTTAGACGGCCCATAAGCTAGGGTCAGTACTGACCGATATTGAAAAGTATTGTGATATTACATTTTCTTTTTTTTTTTTTTTTTTTAAATATACAGCCAAATGAATCAATGGTTAGAAAAAAAAAAAATCTGCAGCCTGATGTGTGATTGCAGATTTGAAATGTAATTCCATTTTTTGTAATCATCTTGCAGTATTGAGGGAAATGCTTTTATTCTTTTTTTTTTCCTTGTTGATAAAGAAGTAAGTTGCTATAAAAGTAGAAGTACAATATATAGAAATATTGTTTAGTGAAACTAGTCAGCCTTATCTATAGAAGGTGCTGGTGAGAAACAGAATTTTATTACATAGAAGGTTGGTAACTTTTTTTCTTCTGTTCTTTTCTTGTTGTTTTCTTTCAAACTTCCTTTAATAAGTTTTTTTGGGTTTTTGTTTTTTTTTTTTTTTACACTTGAAGAATTCCCCAGTCATGGTTAATTTTCATGTTAGTTTTTGTGTTACAGACATAGTGCAGAAGTTTCTTCTGGAACAAGCTCTTATAAAGTAGCTTGATCTAAAATATGAATCCAAACTTCCTGCTCTTTGTCTCTAATGAAGAAAAGTGTTTTAGCTGATATTCCTTTGGTTTTGTAAAACAAATGAGTTCTATATTTTTGCAGATTTTAGCTTTTTTACTGATTGGATGCTCCAAATTTACTAAGGTCTTTGCCACATAGGAAGCTTTTGAGAGACTATAATGAACCACATACTTTAAAAAAAATAAGAAAAATAATTAAAGGTTTATTCTGAAATTCTCTGAATGGCATAAAATTTTAGCCTTCTAATGTACTTCCTTTGATAGAAGCAAAATTGGTGCTGTTTATCATGATGGTAGAGAAGTATTAACTTCTTCTAAAACAAAATCATCCAGACTTAAAAAAAAAAAAAGAAAAAAAAAGTCAAAAAAAAAGTCAATATTTCTTTGCAGGCTGGGAGCACAGAGTAAAACCCCAGGGCCTTAAAACTTCAGCTCTGCCTAAAGCAGTTTACAAAAAATACTAAACTGCAATCAATGTAAATAAAATTCTTAGCGCTACCCTGAGACTGGAAAAAAAAAATCTCAGGCTAATAAGGAATACGGTTTGCATATGCTGTCGGAAAGGATGTCATCCAACTGAAGTTTCAGTTTAAATGAGGTCACTGTGTAACTTGGACCCATCTGGCACAGAGCAAGCTGCTTTTCTTGTTTTTCTAGTATAGTTCTCACTGCCTTACTTAAATCGAGTTGATAAACTTAATGCAACTGTTTCTATGATCCTAGATAAAGGATTGAAATGTTATTGAAACTTTCTGACTGTAGTAAGCTTTAGGATTTTAACTGCACTACTGTGTTTGGTGACTGTGTCAGTCGCTTGCTTTTGTGTGTTTGCGCCGCCTTCAGTATCTTAGCAAAAAAAAAAAAAAAAAAAAAAAGAGAAAAAAAAAAAAAACACAAAACCACCCCCCACATTCCATTTCTTGCACTTTTGAGCTCTTTCAGTATTCTTTTGTGTCTTCTGAGCATTTTCAGATACGACAGGCAATAATTCTGTTTGTGACACTGGAAACATCTCCCGCTCCTTGTGATGTGTGTGTTGATTCCATTTGGTCGGGTGCTACTGTCCCTATCCTCCCCTCTGACATAGCCCTTTTTTCCAGAACATTTGTAACTTGTAATACAAACAAGTGACAGCAGCAGTGATGCATTGTCAGTTTCTGAATATCATCATGCTTCTCATATCTAAACATGTCAAGTTTTTTCTCTGTAACTTCTGTAGTCTGTGATACTGGTCATAATACTGTCTACATTCCTACACAAAGAAAAATTTCTATCTTGGAGGAAATCTGAGATCAATAGAGTAGAGGATTTTGTTGCTATGCTTGTAACAATTAGAAAACTTTGTATTTAAAGTTTATTCTTGGTCATTATTTATTATTATAATACATCAGTTGACAGAACTTTATTCTGGTATAGAAGTATTAAAAGTTGTTTTTTCAGCAATGACTGTTTTCTTTCTGCTGTTAGAATAAAAATGTCTTTGAAGCAGTACAGTTTTATCCAGTGTTTTACGCAATAAAACCTCTACCTCTGGAAAAAAAGTTTTCCTACTTGCTTATGTTTATTAGGAACACTTAAAACATTATTTTCTGCAGCTTTGTCAGATTTAAAAAAAAAAAAAATGTCAGTAAATTCACAGTTGTTAGGCAGTTACTGGAGTGTATTATGCTGGGTGTGTGTGCTCAGTCCACTTATTAATCTGAACAAATCTATATACAGTATATACATATATATATTATATATATTGTGCTTAATTAAAAGACTGTGGAAATCTGTTTTAGCATGTAGTAATAATTGTTTTATATACTACTACTTATGTACTATAGAAAAAGTTTTGAGGTCTATCAAGCTTTGATTTGAAAGTGTTTGAAGTGTGTATCATACACTATGATGTATAAAGTCATGTTTTCACATTAAAAAAAAAAATGTTTGTATAGATCATATATTTGGCTTTAGAAGATTGTGAGGTTTATTGTTATGGTGCATGTTAAGAAAGCTGTCCACACTTCAAAGAACATGCAAGTGCGAGAGAGCTCCCATTCTCCTGGATGAATCTTTATTCTTCCTGTTTAAGGTCTTATTTGCACATTTGAGAGCAACTAAATTAAATAATTTTTGACTTCTTAGAAAAAGTAAAGATGATTAACATCAAAAAAAAGATGCACCAAAACTGAGAAACTACAGCAAGTATGAAGAGGAGAGAGGAACGTGACCTTGCACAAAAAAAAATCCTGAGAAGGAAAATGCATTTAGAAAAGGGGAAATTTTAACATAAGATGAAGCCAGTCATACCCACAATAATAAAATTATGCTGTAGCTGGAATTCTCCAGTAGAAAAAGGTACAAAAAGTGTCTAGAATGGTTAAGAATTAAAGTGTAGTATCATGGAAATTCAGTTATTCAGTAGCTGGAAGTTGCAGCAAGGAGTTGATGTTACCTGTGGGTAGGTTGAGCGCGCGTGTGTGGCAGGGTGAATTGCGGAGCTGGTGCCAGATTCACGGGTGCATAGACAAATGCCACAGGTCTCTTCATCTGCAGAGAATAAAATCTGTAATGTATCAAATTATAATCAGAATCCAAGAAGTTAATGAAAAATTCTTATGTTTTGCAAAGTTTAGGTCTTTCACACCCTCTCCTGGGGGGGAACCACTCTTAGGCACAAAATTGTAGCATGTACAAATGTTGCTTGAGGACGGATGAGCTCCAGGCTTAGAGCTGAACCCTGGCTCACTACAGGATCGCTGTCCTTTCAGGTAACTGAAACTGTCCTTTCAGATATTGCTGTGCCCTGATGACAGGATAAAATAAGGGTTTGAGGTGAGAGCAGGACGTCTCCCAAAGATTTTCCTGCTTTCTGGTTTCAATAGACAATAAATGTGAAAGCCTGATTAAGGAGCATTGCCCCTCCATGGAAATACTTACACACAGTCTCCTTTATGGTCTCAAATTTCCACTAGGAGCTGGGCATTAAATGGTACATATATCCTCTAGGAAATGCTAAAAATGACAACCAAGTGGCCTCGTACCACAAAGCATGGCATCACCTGCCAAGCAGTTCACGGGGAAGAAGTTCTGAAAGGGAAATGCGGTTGTGTCACCTAAGTCTGTTTGTGGAGATTTTTATCACCTGGCAGCTGATCAGCAGTCTTCCTAATGCAGATGGTGGGTGTCTTGACAAAAGTCTTCCCACCTAACATCAGAAGGCAGCTCTCAGCTCTAAGATAATGTTTCTTGTTGAAACTTTTATAAGGACTATAACCCCTCTGTCTATTGTAATTTGGGAACTGAATATTTCCCCTATCTGTTTAACATCTGTATTGTAACAGTATATTATAAAAATCTCACCTTGTGTATTGTAAGCATGATCCCAGTGAAATTATTCTTAAGTATTGTGTTTTTCATTTCTGGATATCGCTGCTTGGCATGATCCACCACAGTGGAAGTATGTTTCCGTGGGGAAGCTTGGGGAGGGGGAGGAGGGAAGGTAAAGCTGTGGTGTAATGTCGTATTAAAAATGTCACCCAGCTGAGCATTATAGGGGCTGTGAGAAGTTCTGCAGCTCCTCACCTGTTGGTGTTGCTCAGGGTATTGTTTGGGGGCTTTTTGTTGGTTTTTGATGTGGTGTTTTTGGTTTTTTTTTTTTAACCAAAAGGGTCTCAGTGAACAGGGAAATCACAGGAAAAGAGGAAGAAGAAAATTTAAATGATCCCAGAGTGAACTGTTTTGCTGTTAATACAGAAATACAGAGCAAGACACATTTAATGGGCTCTATTTTTTATTATACTATGCTGAATAATTAAGTTTGAGGCTAAGTGTCACATAGATTTATCTTTTAATTAAAAAAGCATGGTTCACGCATATTTGAGTGGTAGTCCAAATAAATGCAATATAGAAATTTATGTTTGTTTATCTAGGTGTTAATTACCTAGAGATTGTTCTGGATTACTTCTTTTTATAAAGTGTCATAGGCTCATGTCACAAGTAATAAAGCTTAACAGTGGAACCTTATCAATTTGCTAACTATAACGCTAGTGTGACCTGGAGGAAAGAGAAAAAAAAAAAACAACTTTGTAAAACGTTCTCTGCGTGTACCCCATTCAACACATAAAAAGCGCGTGGTGAACAAAGCAATCATTTTTAAAATGTTCTCGTAAGTAAAAGTACAAATATATCTTCGGTGTTTTACAGCCTTTCATACATGTAATTATTTATATAACACACTGTTATTTATGCCCGTGTACTACATGTTGTGCAAAGACAGACATGGTAAGCAACAAAATGTAGTTTACCTGGTGGGCAAGCTATTCATTTAATGTATGAAGTAACACTTACAAAGACTGAACACTATATTTAAAGCGAGATGTAGCAGATGTAATTTTCTTAATATTTTAAAGGTTTTACGGCGTTGCTAGTAAGCAAGAGGACGGGAGAAGCAAACTGAAGCCTAAAGATAAAAGATCATGCATTTCAGTCGTGCAAACAGAGGGAAAAATTGTGTACAGATGCAAATTGTTCATCAAATTCTCTGTCAGTCTGTTTTTTTCTTTGTTTATGACCAGAATTTATATTACTGCTCCACCGAGCCATGTGGAAGGATGCTGAGTGCAGGCGGAGAAGGCAAACTTCACAGCACACACAAGCTCAGGGGCTCTCCACCACTAGTGTAAATCACACCACCATACCACCCCAGGGGAGGATCTGCCCCCAGGATTTGAAAGACTGAGAAATCTTTTTGTTTTTCTCATAGGTGCAAACACCCCTCTCTTTAGGGTTAATTATTTATGCTTTTCTTAGAGTTCTGATGATTTAAAATAATACTTCTGGGTTTCTATGGCACGGCATAGTGCAGCAGACGTATTCAAGAACCTTCGTGTACTGATATTGCAAAGAAATCAATGAAAATTACTCTCTGTGCTCACAGTCATTAATTCTTACTTGATATACAGATTCTCAAAATGTGAAGAAGGCTGGAAACAAGGGTTTCTTCTATTTGTTACAGATCAATCTCCTGTATAGACATTGATACTGCAACCTTTGTCTCATGTGCAGACAGTAGTAGTAGGTAAGTTACATCTCAATAGATGAGGTCGTTGATCTGTAAAAAAAGCTACTGAATGTGGGAATCTTAGTGATAACAAAAATATTTTAAATTTTAAAGGACGGAAATTGATACATATATTTATGTAACAACTGTGTGTGTATACACATATATATGCTCTGCAGATTTTCTTTTAATAGGAACCTGATTTAACCCCTTAACTCCATATTTAGTGTCCTGATGTATCTGATTGTCAACATGATGGAGAAGTCAATAATGGATATTCAGCATTTCTGAGCATCAGCTTGTTACTGAGGAGCATAAATATGGACTGAGGGGTTGAAAATCTGAGCCACGGGATGTGATGAATCACTGTAGCTTCTGAAATTCCAGCTGCGTAAATTTTGAAATAATTTGATGGTGAATCAGGCCTATTATTAATGAAGCCAGAGAAAATAAAACAACTTCTCTTTGAAAGAGAGAGTTTGTGGAAAAAACATGTCCTCAAGTTGTGTGAGATATTGCAACACAGATGTGTGATTTCTCTTTAGGTTGTGCCACTGTTCTTCCTTATTATTTTTTAGATTTTATTCTTGGAGGATTGCTTTCTCAGTTGTTTTCTGTTTGAAAGAAGTTGAGGCATGAATGAGTGAAACACAAGGAGTAACAAAGAAAAATGGTGCTACTAATCCCAACAGAGAAAATCTCTCACACATCATCTGTGACTACGGTACATCTGTCTTCACTAGAGAATTACTGCTCCCTATTTGTGCCAGTCCTTACCATGCTGCTGGTAGAAGTCAACACCCAGTGCAATGGCAACAGCATTCGGTAAGGGTCTGTGCCCGGGGAAGACAACTGGCGATTTTCTATAAAGATGTCTGCAGTGAAAAATGTAGGTATCTCCAAAGGTACTTATGATCAATCAGTATTTGCATTGCTTTTGTCAAAGCAACGCGTACTTTTCCCACAGAAAATTGGCATATCTGTGCGCCAATTGTCATTTGTATGTCTCCTCTCAAACCTTACTGGTGGTACTGGCATCAGCAAACCCAGCTCACCTGTGCACTAAGGAAAATGTTCATTTTCAATTGGCTTTGAAAAACTGGAAGGCTTGTTCATTTTTTCCAAAGCCATTGATCCACAAAGACCCATGCTTCCACTGAGCTAAAGCCTCCAAACGCTATTGATTTATGGGAGAAACACCTTGTCCTTAGTATTATAAATGTTGATTCTTTAACACCCTACTCCTCTCTCCTTCCATGGGTGATAATAGCAAAAGATTTCTGATATTTGGAAGGAGCAGAGCCACTATTTGAGTTCCAGTCGGTGCTTGGTGGTATTTGCTTTAGTGGAAACACTGTCACCTTCCCACAGCCTCATGGCTGTGTTCATTTTCAGTTCACTGCAGGGAGTTCAGTAATCTTCACCTGAGCAAGAGTCAGTTGAGCAGCCTCATGAATTTGCAAGTAAATCATAAATGCTTAAACTAATGCAAAAAACTTCCTGATCCTACCAATATTTTCATCTGCCAGAAGTGGGAGGGGAAGCTGGAGAGGCTTTGGGCTCCTTTTGGAAAGGATAACGCCCAAAGGCGTGCCTTACGTCGGTGAAATTGCTAAACTCCTACTGCCTGGGTAGGGCCTGAGAGATGGTGATTTACTGCCATTACTGGCCAGTCCCACCCCCAGCACTGTAACCCAGCACTTGTCATCCAAGATGTGACAGCAACTGCCCAAACACAGCCGGTGTAAGGAAATGTGATACTGTTCGCTTAACCCAAATTGGAGAACAGTGTCTCCATAGAAAACCACCCCTCATTTCTTCCAGTTAAGACCATTGCTAATCTCCAGCTAACATCAAAAGCACTAAGGCTGGGGGGCAATGATTCTCACTCCAGTGAGAATGGAAAAGTGAGCTAATATGGAACAGTGTTTGGCTCAGAGATGAAAATTAGACCTCATTAAGTCTTTATTTTCAGCTCACACTGAAAATACAGTTTTCTTCCAATGCTTCAGAAACTTTTATTTCAAAGAAGTACTGCACGAAAATAGAGGGATAAGAATAAATGCTACACACAGGTATATGCTTTAGTCCTGCATACCAACCATCTCATCCCACAGCACTGTCTCAGACCAGGTAAGCGTCAGCTGGCTTTTGTCTGCAGCTGAGGAGGACACGCAGTTTCCATTTTATGAGACAAAAAAGATGCAGAAGGGAGCACATATTGTTCTAACTACTGATTTTTCCTATTTGGTCAAAAAATTCCTTCCGAACCACACAGATGGAAATATGATATGAAGAACTGGTGAATCACTCAACTACCAAATACCTGGCACCACTTTCGGACAAAGCTTCAGGTCAAAGGAGAGACCTGTTTTCCTACGGTGATGGCAAACTGCCAGGCTAGGAGTGGGGGATTCAGGATGGGGCTTCTGCTGGTGAAGTGCAGCTTGAAGCTGGCACAGCTGAGACTGCTTATGGGTCCCTACTTGTCTCCTGCCCTGGGCAGGAGTGTTGCTGGACCACAGCATGATGACCCAGGCAAGGTGCTGAGATGCCCCCTCCTGCCTCATGCCCCAGAGACAGCTTGAGTATCCAACAGCAAACCCAGACCCATGCTTGTAGGTCAGGTCCCCATGCGGAGTTGTGTCCCAGGAAAGGGGCAGAAAGACAAGAGAAGAAAAAGGGAGAAAGAAGAGGAAAGGAGCCATCAAGATCATCTTTCTCCCCCTTCCTTCCTCTAGTGATGTAATCCCTAATTTTCACAAATGAGGAAAAATAGTCACAGCGCCTGTCTAAGTATTTGAATTTACCACCATGTTTTCTCTGTGCATTAAAAAAAGGCAAAAAATCCAACAAATCTAACCCATAGTAAATTCAAACACTGAATTGTAATGTTTGCTTGGTTGCTATTTCTTAGTAGCAACCAACGTGTTAATCACTAGTATATAATTAGATGTCATTTTGGAGCAATTCAAAATCAAACAAAATCTCAACATGCTCTGAACATGTTGTGAAAGTTTACATTACAATTAATTTATGATTACCCAAATGTGCATCCAGTGATCTTAAGTCTTCCTTCATACATTACAAAGAAAAAAGACAACGTCTGTTTCCACACACCTTAATGCCAGAAGGCCCCCAGAGAAAAGGCTCTCCTTTAAATAAATGTATTATTTAAATTCTGTTTAAATAGCTGAGCATGGGATGAAGAAATGAGATGAATTTGATAAACTAGCCCTTGTGTATCCTTGGACCTGTCTCTCTTCCTTGTTTGTGGGGTTTTTTTTGTTGTGTTTTTTTTTGTTTTTGTTTTTGTTTGGTTTGGTTTGGTTTGGTTTTGTTTCTGTAAGCATTTGTTTTTTCTTTGCTGTCACTTCAGCAGATAGAAAATTAAGGAAACCCAGTATTATTTCATTTCACACCAATTCACTAGAGCCATGAGTTAATTTCAGCACATTTTCCTGAAGGTGAAAAGAAGTGCACATCCTTTTGTCCCAACAGCGAGCCAGTGCCGTGGACTGCTGAGTGTTCCCAGCCCTGTCAAAATCAAAGGAACAAGGATGGCTAGCGAGTCATGGGAAATACTGGATGCATTAGTGGATACAGCCAATATGCTGAAGTATGGTTGTGTAATAAACATACAAGCTGTTGTATTAGGACACAGCTACAGTAACCACAGTAAGTAAAGTTTTAAAAACACTCATGCTCCTATCCTTTGTTGGAAACAGTGAGAATGTGCATAAAAAAGGTTAACAAATGGCCACACTTTACTCCTTTGCATCTAGAGCAGAGAAAACCTTGCTACTTCTGTTATAACAAGCTGCTAGCTGATGTCTAGTCTTGTTCTTTATGTATGTATCCTATACATGCAAACACAGAACAGGGAGGAAGATTATTTTGGGTGTGAAGTGAGAAAGCTGTTTTATGCTTTAATTGCCCATAATGAGCATGGCAAATGCTGAAAGATGCGAGGAAAAGTCTTGTCCAATATAGTTCTTTATTACCTTAGGATCCCATCTTCCTAACTATTTCAAGGATGTTGTTAGCAGAGGAAGGCATATTTTTATTTAACATCTTTATTAATGAGCTAAAGAAAGAAAGAAGTAAACACACTAATTACATTTGCAAATGACAGTACATTAGTAGCTATTGCAAACATCACCGAGGACAGAAATAACAGAGGAAAAAATGGGCAAGAATAAAAAATTTAACCTGAAGAAACACAAATTCAGGTCTGAATGCAAAAATACTTCATATTTAGACAAGCAATAGTAGAAAGAAACATGGAAGCAGTAAAGGTGATGGGGACGTGGGGCAAGCAGCTGGACTCTTCAGGGGCACAGCCATGAATCCTTGGGCAGGGGCTGGGAAGGCTGTAGGGGTGTTTGGGGGCATCAGCAAGCACCTCTGTAGCCCCCACTAGCAGAGAGCATGGGAAATTACATTTTTCCTTTTTTTTTTTTCCTTATTTTTTTTTAAAAAGAGGAAAACCCAAACCCCATGCCTGGGAATTCAGAAGCGGGCAAAGAGCAGCAGTGAAGGCATGGGCTTCCCCGATGCCCTGGGCTGCAGGGGTAGCTCTCCCCAGCTGACAGCCCTGCCGGCAGCCAGGGTTGGGGACCAGCCCGGGCCCACCTGTTTCCAATGGCCCAGCCCCGGGCTATAAAGGCACCCCTTCATAGGTTTATATGGCTGCCCATGAGCCTGGGAGAGCTGTAGGGAGAGGTGTGGGTGGGCTGGAGGGCTGTTCTGATGGTTTCTGGGGTGAAGAAAACAAAGGGGCTGCTTCCAGGTTTGTCTCCTCATTGCAGAGGGCACTGATATAGCAAATAGCTTGCTGGCAACAGTGGTAAGTACCTAAACACTGAAAATTTTTTGAAGAGGGAAGAGAGCTATGTGGGGATGGTCTGAAAGAGTCCAGGAACAATGAGATAAAACTAAGTAAAGGCAAACTTCCCAAGTGTGGCTCTTCTAATCTCTTTAATAAGCTCTCAGGAGAACTGGTAGATGTGCAGTCACTCCAGTGACTTAAAATTAGGCTGGATACAACAGGGAGTAATGTGCCTGTGCCTGAAGTCAGAGGGGCAGAACCCCCTGGTACTGGCGGGGTCTGAGCTCCTCCTGGAGACTGCCGCTGCCTGGTGCGGGATGTGCTGCAGGGTTGGGGAGCTCCTCACTTACCTGCCTGCTTGGCTTGTGTCAGACATGGGCTCCCTAGCTTAGCTGTACAGCTGGTGGTTATTTCTGCTTAATTTCACAAAAGTTACAAACTATAATTAGTTAAGAGCCGTCTAATGAGTTATAATGCAGGAAGCAACCACAGATGCTTATATACCAGCAAACCACAGTGTTATGTGTCATCCTTCCCCTGTTAATGATTTAAAAAGAAAAAATAAACCAACCTTCTCCCCAAACCCCCTGGAGCATGAAAAAACTTGGAGCAGCTCCTTTCCCAGAAACACTCCTAGAGACTCTCAAATTGCACCTTCCTACTTTAAGTTGTAGTACATGGATGTTTGAAATTTTAGCAGCTGTGGGAAGCAGCAGACTCACTGTCCTGAAGTACTCCCTTCCACCTCAGGCTGGGGACAGCATGTGCTGCACTAAAGTGTCCCGCTTTGACAGGTTGTGATGGAGCCATGCGCATCAACTCTCTAGTTGCTCAGCTGTGAAGGCAACAAGGACCGTGCACCTCGATGGCACTGCGTGAACGGTGACAATAACAGTTCAAGCTAATGCCAATCACAGTGGTGACTTCTGCTATAGTGTTACTTGTGCAGTGGCAATTGAATTGAAACTGCCACATCAGTTTGCATTAGGCCACTTAGCAGCTGATGTGGTTTCTCACTAGCACAGCAAAGGGGAGGGAGTGTGGCTCTGGTGAAGCTTCTGAGAAGTCAGGTTTCCAACTGGGTCTTGGAGCAAAACTGCACTTGGGAACGGAAGTTGTAAACTGGCTGGCTGGAAAACAATTTCCTTTGAAATGTCAAACTTCAAACATTCCCCCCCCCCAAAAAAAAATGGTGAGGTGTTAGCCTGTGAGTGTTCAGTTGCAGAGCTGTCTTCCTGCAGCTGGAGCAGCGCTGCTGTGGTGTCCCCAGCGCACCCAGGGCTTTGCCCCTGTGTCACAGGGTAGGATGTGCATGGAAGCATTAGGCGCTCTACCTGGAGCTTGTTGGGGGCAGAGAGTTGCCATGAAATGGGTATTTGTCCTCGGTCCTGTGCGCTACCTGCAGCGGGTGTGAAGGAGGAGATTCCCCCTGCAGCCCAGGGGTGCCTGGTTTGGGGCCGGTGCCTGGTTTGGGGCCAGAGCCTGGCTTGTGATGACCAGGCTGGGTCTGCGCTCCATGCCTGTGCGCTCTCACCTTGAGGTGGGAGGATCAATATCTCATTACCTATGGCCCTGCTTCTCCAGAGCCTCACATTTTGTGGGGTTTAATATAAAATCCCCATTCTTTTAAATTGCAATATCTGAAACACTGATGTGAGCAGCATAAATCCATTTTTTTTTTTTAGTGAGGTGAATTAGCTCAGTGGCTTTATTTTTTCCAGTTGTAGAATTGTTCTAATGCTTCTTTTGACCAGCCTTGGCTTAAAAAAGACTTCATCTTTAAAAATCCAATTTTACAAACAGTTAGTCTTTAGTGTGGACTGTTGCTTTTTAGTAATTTGGGGGAAAAAATTAATGGCTGATATATTTAATTTTCAGACACAGCTACTGCATGTTTAAAGCATCTTTTTTTTATAATTTTATTGTCAACAATATAGGTTGAACACTGCAGAGATATTGCTCTTGCAGGCTTGTAAGATTAAAATCACGGTATTTCTGAAGGGGCTGTTAAAGTGTCTGTGGAGCTATCTGCTACTGCACAGCTCTGAACTAATTCAATGAATATACACTTTAAATATCAGTACAACAGCTTGTTTTCTAACTAGACAGAAAACTCCAAATCTAATGTTAGTATTCTTACTGACCTCAAAAGAGGAGCTGAGCTTGCTTAGCATATTTAAAGAAAGAAGTAATATGGAAGTTAAAGAGCAAAGGCTCTGAATCTGTGTAGTGTAACTTGAAACTAATGGGTAATTAATGTACAGTCAGATCTATGGTAGCTCCAGGGTACGGGTACCTAGATTTTGCCTTTCTTCCCAGGACCTACTTTCTTCGAATCCTTTTATATCTTTATTTCTCACTTACATGGGTTAGTGTGTGTTTAAGCTGTGAATAATGGTTGAATTCATTCCTGCATGGGCAATACTATATTCCTTTAAAGTAGATCATTATTCTATATGGAATAAATAGTGTTATCCAGTTGATAGGCTTTAAGGCTAATGAACCAAAGTCTCTGCCACCTAAGAAGCCAGATAACAAGACATGTTTCTCCACTGGTTTCTTCTGATATATTAATTAATGAAAACCAAGTTCTTCTCTGAGAAGGAAATACACATCTGCAGTTTCTATCTTGTTTCAGGAGTCTTCTTCACTGTTACCCCTTAAAACTTGTTAAAATGTGTGTAGGGGAAGGAGTCTCCCAGTGATTTGGGTAATGCAGCGCTTTTGCATGCTTGTGGGGGGTGGTCTGTGAAAGGCAACACCTCAAAGCTGTGATGGGGAGCAGCCCAGCCCATGGGCAGTGACAGGCAGGAGCCCAAGGATCCTAAACTGCCCTGGCTCCATCCTGTTTGGCTCACTTCACTGAAGATCTTTTTGCTGTGTATTTGTTATGGCAGTGCCTGAGGCCCATCAGGCATGGGAACGCAGTGTTTGTGCATGGAAAGCTAAGCATTGCCTCAGCAGTGTGGGCATGGAGATCTGGGTGGGAGGAGGGACCTGAAGGCAGAGCAAGGTGCCTGGGGGCAGGTGAGCTCCTTCCTCAGCAGGTGTGTGCTGGGAACATGTCCCCATGGCTCTGTGAAGGGACCTTCTGGCACTGGCTAGTCCCTCTGGCAGTCATGTAGCCCAGGGCTTTACACTTCTGAATCCTGGAACCTGGTCTGTGCTTGTATCATGGTTCAGAGTCCTGCCAGTTCCACATACAAGACACTCAAGAAGGTGGCTTAGGAAGCATGAGGTTCAGTGAAAAGATGGAAAGTAACTTTCTTCTAGTTTTTTGATCCTTTAGGGTACACTGACGGCAAGCTAAAGCTTCCTTGCAACTGTCAGCTGGATGACTACCTCTTCAAAATAAAAGCAGGTCTTAGACGTGGGCTTTAAGTAGATCAAGGCTGTGGGGACACTTATTTGGAGATGGAGCAAAAAGCCATCCATGGCTTAAGAGAATGGAGTATGCTCTGCATGCATTCTCCAGAAAAAATGGCTACAGAATACGTCACAACACAAAACTACACAGGGGGGAAGAGTTTGTAGCACCTTTTCTGTGTTTTCCCAATCTGAGGAGTTTTCTGACCCACCTTTCTGTGGCAGGCTGCTGCTCCCTTGAAAATCACCTCAATTCCAGCGGGTCTTCTAACCTGGGGCACACTCCATCAGAAACACCTGAAATACTCTTTGGTGTTGGCATTGCCCTGTAGCATTCTGCTTTGTGTTGTGAGTTATTCCCTTTGGAGTCCAAGAACTGAGAGTTATTACATCTTTAAAGGCCTGCAGAGTTTGAGGAAAAGTAATTGGTTTGTTGCTCCAAACCTCTTGGTGGAATTATGTGAGAGAAAAGCTTTTCAACTTAATTTTCTATCTATATTTGGAGCCGATGGCATGAATTCAGCCTGTGCCATATACCAACAAGCTCTGCAAGTGTGTGCAACTGAGCATTGCTACAGCATTATCTAGTCGGGATAGCCACTAGGACTCTTAGGTGCAAGACTTTTTGGCTCTGCAGAATGGCTGGTTTATACAGTACTGGCAAGTCTGTTTTTCATCTTTATTAGTAAGTTGTTCAACTGCAGTTTTACATTAATGTAAGAGCTAATGAATGCTGCATGTTAACTATGCGTAGTGCTTTCCAAGAACAAAAGGAACTAAATCCCAAATCGTATCTTACTTTCCTGTTCTGACTTTGTGTATTTCCTTGTTTATTAACCTACAAAAGCCTGCTTGTTTCATGCTACAAAACTTCCAGCTTCATCAGCTGGAGTTTTGGGAGCCACTGAGGCATCTGGAAGTTTTTCATCTATCTCTAAGGTCAAATGTGCTGTTCCAGTAGATGAAAGCCTGAGGCCCTTGTAAGAAAGGCCAAGGGTTTCTTTCTGATGGTTTTACACAGGCTGCCTGCTGCAACCAAATGATACCATCCTCCAAAGCCTTCTGGCTCCTGCACCAAGTAAAGCCTGTGCTCTGCAGTGACAGGACAGATAAAGTGAGCATCACTGTGGTGTGGCTTTTCTGACCAGTCAAGGACTTCTTGGGGACAAACTCACATGTCAACAAAATAATAATTAATAGGTTAAAGGGATGTGTCACATGGTCCTTTCTTCCAATGTTTCATCTCTCCAGTAGGAAGCTTTAATAAAGTATGATGCTGAAACCAACAGCCTTAATGGTCTCAGTCTAATTTGCCTTGTCTTCTCACTGAGACAGATGGATGTTGACCTCTTCCCCTGCCTTGATAGTCAGAAGCACCTGTTTTGTTCTGTGTGGGGCTTTAAATGGGCATCTTGTGTCTTCCTTGATGGGCAAGAGAAAAGCCATGGTGGGTGCCTCAGTCCTGCACTGTCCATAAGCACCATCTGGGAAGAGTGGAGGACAGCTGGACCACCAAACGCTTGTGAAAGCTGCTGCTTAGTCAAAGCAGAGGAAAGCCAAAATCTGTTTTAAACGCCCCTTGCATTTTGAAAATATCATGTCTCTTGTCTAAGTGCTTTCCCAACTGCTTCAGCCCTTTTCTCATGTTTCCTTTCTCACCAACATGAACTTCACAGGATGGTTTTATCTGATCTATGGCACAGATTCATTTTTCCAAGTTTTTTTGTAAAATGACTTGGCAACTCTGGTCTTTGAATAATTTGCTTGGAAAGGTGGAATTATATGGATCTCCCAAACTCATCACTCTTCCTGGAATTTAACGTTGAAATAATTCAGTTCATGGTTTAATCCAGTCAATTATGTCTGCTAAGATCTCTGCTTACAATTCTAGGTAGGAGAGATCAAGATCAAACAAATCCAGTTAAAATATGCCTCTTGTTCTGACAGAACCTCTCTGGACCTTCACTAAACTACCATCAAAGGGAAGCTTACTCCTTTGGGGTCTAAACCATCCTTTTTTTTTCCGTAAGTCTTATTGATTGAAGCGGGAGCAGGACTGAGCCCTACAGCTGCAGAGCTGATATTTGCTTTTGATGATATTGACAAAAATTTTGAATAAATCAAAGACAATGTGGGTACTTTGGTAAAACATGATTGGCACTTTTCTGGGTTTCATTAGACCTGGACAGGTGATTCCTCAAGAAATGGTGATTTCAAGTTATCCCTCAATGATCTTCAGCTGTTGAATCTAATGACCTTTTTTAAAAAGTGACAAATATGTAGGAGCTGGATCTCTTGCTACATAAGAAATCACTGATCCATTAGTACAGATATTGGAACTGGAAGTAACATGCAACTTTCTGCTTCTGACTTCCATTAAATATGGCCAAATTGTATTAGATCATCATCTATAATTAGACCAATTTTTTCTAATCTTTGTTGAAATGGGTTCAATCTGGTTTACAAATGAACACTGTTCTTTTTTTTTCCATAGGCTGCAAGCTTTCCACTGTCCAGCAATACATGAATCAATTCAATAGTAAGCTAATGTATTGCACATGCTTCATATTTCGGTAGTTTTATCTTTAAATTATTATCTCCAGGCTTTCTGTTCTTCCCTGTGCATAGTGTGTGTGGTATAAGTGTTTCTGTGTGGTAATGCAGCCATTAGAACTTTCTGATGCCCTTGTGAACCTCTGAAGTATGGTCCTTAGGACCCGAGGACTGCTTAATGCACACATGTTTAGGCTAATTATTAGTACTCAACAGAAGCTAGGCAGTAACTGTGGTTTTTGTTACACCATGGCAGCTGAGTAAGCCCCTGACATGTACATTATCAGATTACAAAACTCTACTTAACACTACCATTTTTCCTACAGTAGGTATTCTTTCTCATACCTAAATATGCTCATACAGAACACTTGGCGGGTCACTCTAAATGCTGAATCCTTTCAGCAGTGACACAGATCTCTTCTGATACTGCTCTTCAATCAGTCTTAATTACTACTCAGAGTCTAATTTCAAGGTCTCCTTAGGTGTTAGTATTAGCTAATATTCTGTAAGTAAAGCAAAAGGTAAAGCAGTCAGTCTCATTTGCCTTTCAAGTTAGTATCTCTCTTTTCCCTGCAGAACACAGTAGGGCTAAAACCTCCTTGTTTAGCTTGGGGCAAAACACACCCTGCAAAAGCTGAGAAATAATCTATTTTTTTCAGTGAAAGTTGGTGCCAGTCAAAGAAGCTCTTGCATACTTAGAGTACATCAAAAAAGTACAAATATTGGTAACCTCAGTTTATCATGTACAAGATTATGAAAGAAAACCAAATTAAGGGAGGATATTCACAGTCTTTGAAATAATGAAGGAATGGCAAATGCTGCTTCATTTCAATGTTCTGGAGTCACTGAAAATGAGGGAATTATTGTTGCTTTCATTGGATGAGTTTCACAGTTTTTAGCACATTAATATTTATGCTGCTCAATTGTCTATGTTATAAATAGTCTCTCAGAAATCTGTGTGGGTCCCTTTTAGTTTAGCTATTTAAAACCTAAGTAGCCTGAAAGTAGCTAAATACCAGCACTACATGCAACTTCATCAAAAGACAGAAAGAAGGTGCTCAAGCACTGGATCTCCTCTTCCTCCCAGGAAAGAGTTAACACAAAGAAATAAAATCAGATATGTGTAGCCTCCAGACGTCCATTAAAGTGCAGAATGCTGTTTTCTATCACAGATTATATGCCAGATGTTCAAACTATCTCTAATCATTGCAGATGTAATGGAGTAGAATGTTGCAGTTTGTGAGTTTACTGGCATTAATTCTGTATACTGCACAAGGGAAAAGATTTTAAATATATAATTATATCTCATTAATACTCAGGTTTTATTTCCTTTCAATGGAACAGGACTTATTAAAGCAACCATTTACCGCATGTTTTCTTTTAGTGTTTGGCCCCAGAATAATCCTGTGTGCATTGTACGTGTAAATATGTACTAACCTGAGTATAGAGAAACATACACTACTGTATATAATTCCACTGGTACAAACCCCCACTTTTTATATGCATGAGATGGTTTTTATAATGTAAATTGACAAGGAAAAAGATCTTACTTATACAGTGCTGTTCTAACCACATGCTATCTTACTTTTTATGGAGAACTGTAAAAAAATGTATCTTTTAATGATATTTATTCAGTTATGCTAGAAGAAAATTGTTCAGATATGTGAAACATGTTAGGCTACTTTCATGCCCTCTGACTACTATGGTCTCGCCTCAGTACCAAAGGCAGATTCTACAGCAGTGAGAGTGACTTGCTGAGGATTTTTCTTTGGTATTATTCAGCATGCTGAATGCAGGAGAGCTGGTCCTGCCCTGCCTCCTCCCTTGTCCCTACATGCACACTGCTTTTTCACACTTCCTTTCTTCTGTCCTCCTTTGTGTCTTTGGGGGCTCAGCTCCCATCAAATTGTGTCCACGGGGCACAGCATTTCCTCTGTCCTCTGCTGGGGCTTCCTACCCAGTACAGAGTTCAGCCACATCTGAGAGAATCTCTTTACATCCTAGATCTATTGAAATCACTGTAAAAGTGTTCATCATTCTCAGAGGGCTGTGGACTTTGCTGTCCTCTGGAAGACAGCAACAAAGCTGTGAAGATGAACTTTGTGGGGAAGTTCCTACATCTGCTTTCTGATACAGAATCTCAATTATGATTTCCCCAGAAGCCATCACTCAGGTAACAATTTTTGTCTTCCAAGTGTAACACACATCCTCAACCTATGTAAAACATGCCCCTTGAACCAAATACAGAGTCTTTTCTGGAAGCTGCTTCTGCTCTGTTGTCGTTGTACCCAGCAGCTCCACAAACACTGACTTTCCTTTCCCAGTCCCACAGAGAGCAGTAGTAATAACAGTTGGGTTTTCTTGCTGGAGACCAGGCAACTAGTGAGGCTAAAAGTGAGTTTCTCCAGTCCCTGCTGAGGGCTGGTGCACAGGGTGGGACACACAAGTGATGGTGCTCAGACACCTGCTCCCTCCCACCGCTGATACATTAAAATGGTTTGAGTACACCAAGGCAGTGGTTAAATTAACTTGCTTGGACTCTTTCTCTGTGCAGAGACATTCATCACAAAAATTCAGACCAAAGATTTAGTTGCACAGACTTAGAAGCAGTTGCAAAATATCTTATGCCTAGATGTGTTGGGGAGGCTCAGTCCTGGGATGCAGTATTTAAGTAAAATAGGGGAACGGTTTCAGTGTTCTCTATACGCTGGACATACACACAGGGTTCAGGCAACTAATTGTGTGTACAGTACCGGGAGAACATGGGCATTTTGGCTGAGAACTGCAGGGAAAATCTTAGACTTGGCATGTGTATAGTCATGCCACATCTCACAGTTTGAGAAAGTCAATAGAAAGAAACACGTGAATAACTTCCTTTCTCCCACAACTCATTAATCTAATTACTTTGCCTTTTCAAATATCAGATAACAATACTAATTTCTCAACTACTTTCTTGAGAATTAAGCAACTATCAAAGTGTAATTTAGGCTCTGAAGTTGGCTGAGTGCTGCATGAATGCAGAGATTTGCTGTTGTGGAGATTGCTGCTGGGTGGTGGCCTCTGATTTTGAAAGGAACATGTTCATCTCCAATAATGTAGTATCAGGCGAGGGGTACTGGATAAAGTTCAAGTTTATTTAGAGAAAAAGATATGTATGCAGGCAGTAAAGTTGTGCTGCTGATATTTTTAACATGATGAGTGTATGATGTGCTTGATAAAGAAGTTGTATATAGGTACTCCTTTTAAACATAAGCAAATGTCCAGCTGCACACAAACTGGACAGGGTTTGGAAAGCCACTGGGGTGCCCCTAGACACACTTCGTCTTGAAAGAGGACCTTTTCAGGCACTTGATAATTTAGGTTATAGGTATGTAGCTATATACTATGTAAAAGAAATAACAGTACATGAGTCCCAGTAAAAAAAAAAAAAAAAGATTCTCTTCAAGATTATTTATATCTATATTTCATTTTGTGTATTTTGAGATGCATTTAATGCAATGCTTTTACACTAAGGCCTGTTTTTATGAATTTTCATGCTATGTGTGTCATATATGCTGTAGCTAACAAAGTAATCAGCAGATGAAATGCCATCAGATCCTATCCACTGAATTCAATAAGGAATTAAATAGTTAAAAGGTAGAAAATGTGACAACTTGAGCTCAGTTCCATATGGTCCAGAGATGCAGAACATCAACTGAAATCTCTCTTTTTAGTTGTGCACAACAAAGATTAAGTCAACCAGGTAATTTGCTCCAAGAGTCAACAACACTTCTTGTCAAAAAAATAAGCCAACAAAAAACACCAACACAAAACCAACCTGGCTAGCAATCTCAAGAACAAGGAGGTCAGGGATGTTCTTTTGGTGAAGACCTGCAATGTCTGATAAGAAGAGAGAGCAATTTTAAAATCAATGCAATATTTACTGGAATACTGAAAATCATTTCTACTTTATTTAAAGGGATGTTTCATGGGTATCTATAAATAAAGGATCTGTTCCTTACATGCCAGGCTTTCAGAAACAAGGCAAAGATGCGAGACAGCAAAAAAAGCTCTGACCATATCAGCACACAGTATGATAGACTGCCCCTCCAAGTGACACTTTCATTATCAGTAAATTTATGTTCCTATTTCAGTCTGTAATAATGACCATTCACAGCAAAAGCATGGTGGCTGTTAATGGACAGGAGTGGGGATAAAAATTCATTAATTAATGTGGAATTGAAGCATTTCCTCCACACACTTTGAGCAGCCAAGTATTTCACAGCAGATCTTGGCACCCGAGTGCAGGTATAATAATTATACACAATTTTCAGTGATTAAAAGGTTGTAAAGTAATTTTAGATACATCTCAAAATTATTTATCTTATAAATGAGGATAGAGTGAATACGAGCTGAATCATAAGTATCACTGTTCAGAGCTGAGTTGAAGAGCTTGCAGGGGGAGATTCCTGCTCTTCAATAGCAATGCCTCAGCTGTACCTCCATGGTGGTTATCTACTCATAATTTTCTGCCTTTCATCTTCTGAAAAGGCAGGTGGCTCTTAATAATATGATCTGCAAATACATATAACATCTTTTATGTAACAGTGATTTAGGCAATGATATTCTGGTTCCAATAGTATGTTGCCCACTTTGATAACCGACACGTTAGCATCCACTGTCGTGGTGAGGATGGCACTCCTACACATGACTTTGTCATTCTTCCCATCAGATTGCATTTTATCCTACTGTGGATTAATTTCCAGTTCCTGTCTCTTACTTTGTAATCTAAAAAAAAAGTGGCAGCCTCCAATGTAACTTCAGGTTAACCTATCCAGAAAGCAGGTTTCCTTTTTGCTGTGCCACAGTGACTCAGGCAGTGAGATACCAGCGTAGATGCCAAGGTGGTATAAATGCGTATTTGGAAATAGTCCTGAGGGTTTTGTTATGGAACTTTTATCTTTGTTCTGGATGATGTCGGCTCCAAAATTGTTCATTAATCTGTAGAGATAGACAATGAAAAAAGGTCTTTCACCATTCCTGGGCTCTGATCTAAATTATTTCAGCGTGGCACCAAAGGCTATGTTAGACATCAAAGGCATAATAATTTTATTTCAGCGTTAAAGACTAGGAATTTATGGAAAGACTGAACGTATCCCAGTGGTAACCTGAAAGGAGGTGATGGTCAAAACTTATTTGGGAGTTGGAAGTCTTCTGTCTGCATGTGGTAGTCCTAAAGTTTCAGGACAGACAGAATGTCCAGTCTGCTTTCTCATGTATTTTCACTTAGCTGTCAGGGGGGAGGGGGAAAGCAAATGATTCATTAATGAACTCAAGCAAATGGACACTGTTAAGGTGGAAGGGGAAAAGTTGCGATCAACTATAAAAATAGCCTGTTCTAAAACATATTTTCCAAAACAGAAGTAGGCAAACCCCTCCTATTTTAAATGCAAACAAAGCTGTTACTGTCAACTATTTTACATGTGTCTGATAAAACCGGCTAGCTTTGCCCTTTTTAGATTAAGTATGATTATACAAATGCAGTCCAGCACAATTTATTATATGGATCCAAACGTAACAAGATACTAGGTGTGTTACATTGTTTTCTGTATCACGTTTTCTACTGAGTGGAAATGTTTTGGAAATTTCTCCTGGCGTGACTGTGCTAGTAGTAGTGTAAAAGTGGTGGGGACCATAAAGCTGCTATTCATTCAGTGAACTAGAGCACTTATTTCTGTCACCTTAGTAGGGTCAGCTCACTTCTGAGCCAAGCCAGCCAGCAGTTGGATGTGTTAAAAATGTAAAATGAGGCTTAAGAGAAGGAAGAAAACAATTCTAAAATGCATTGCCTTCAGCTGAAAAGTAGTGTTTCTTTTCTAAGACCTGAAGACCAGTCTGAATAGAAGGGGAGGTTGAATTTTGGGGGCATTGTGTTGATCTCTTCAACAATCCACATATCTTAATGTAAAGCTAACAGAGAGAAACCTTAGCCAGAGTCTGTGGAAAGTTTCTTGGTGTGAAGAGGTACAGAGCTCCTGACCAGAGCTCAAGGGAATGTTGTAAGGCTTAGATCTAATAGTAATTTCCATCAAACACACCCTTTAGTCTTTTTTTCCTACTATATCTAGAAATCAGAGACTGAATGGTGATATTCAATGACTAATACCTGGTTATATCATTAGCTGTCTTTAAAGGGTATTTACCCTCCCAAAGACTTTTAGAAAGTCTTCCAGATTGAGTTCAATTTGTAATAATGACAAAAACCACAAGAACATGTATTTCAAAAATGGAGCTTTACAAAACTCCTGTGCAGCTGCTGCCTGTTGGAAAGTGGGAATATTTGGCCATAAGAACATTGTCTGGAGATATAGGTGATGCTTTCAGATTGCTTCAGATACCTTGGATCAGCTCCCTCAGTTATCCTACGAGTTATGTATGTGTGTTGTAAGGACAAAGCTGTTGAATGAAAGGCAGTGATGGAGACTCCGTGAATTTTGAAGGAGATGTGTCCTTCCTCACTGCTGGCCCTTCTGAGGATGAATTGGAAGCTGCAGGAGAGGCTTCTACTGGGCTGTGGGCAGTGCTGGGCTCACTGCCCGCACCTAGAAGCGGGGTAGGGCATTGACTTTACAAATGCTGTGCTGCCCACTTTCCCCAGTGTCTAAGGAGGACAGGTGGGCCATATAACTGAAGGCTGAGGATTTGCTGTAGAGATGCGGTACATGAAATTTATGTGGTTTTGTTCTGAACGCCATAGGCCCCCATGCCTCTGGGCATCTTGAGTTGTGAGATGTGTTGATGAGGTGACCTGGAGCAAAATGTAGTTGCCTTTAATTGGACTGTCCATGACACCAAAAGACATCCTAATGTCAGGGTTAGGAACTCAGTCCTGTGCAAGTAGGGTGTGGGGATATCACAGTGATAGAGGGGTAGTATAAATTAAATTAATTTCTTAAAACTCTACAGGGAAAACGTGTGTAGAACTGGCAAGATGTTTGAGGAAAAGGACAGTCATCATCTTGGCTGGCAAACCAGGCAGTGAAGTAAAGCCATCCATAGCTAAAATCATGATCTCCTGGAGCTGCAGCTCTGCAGCTGGGAGCTGCAATAACTTTTATCCTCTGTGGACTGGCACAGGCGGAAACTTGTAATAAATACCTCCAGTGGTTTGAAGAACATCCCTCAGTCTCAGCATTGACTCTGCTTCTTTAGTTCCCTCATTTTATTGTTGAAATATTATTTACATCATAAATAAAGAAGCTGGGGTAATAGATGGGGACTTTTATTAAAAAATTGAACTCAGAAATGTTCTGACTGTCGTTCTTCATACTTTTGGGGTACCTCATTTTGTGTCTTTATCACTCATTTGCAGGCTGAGAGTTCTCTGAGCAGCAAACTAACTTGTAACTTACATGAAAATTTCCTTTTTCTGCTTTATTTTATGCATCGACGTTACTAAACAAGGAAGCAACGGAGTCAATTCAAAAAAGACTAGTAAAAATAAAGGTGAAATGGAGATGTGGTTTGGGCAGATGCCTCATTCATGCTGGTGTTAATCAAATTCCAGATCACCCTATCTCCAAATTCAAATAGGACAAGCTCTCAGTTTGGTTTGCCTGTGCAGAATTAGAGGCAGTTATTTCAGCAGAGGCTGAGTTATGTGGATCCAGTAGTGACTGAGAACCTTTGTTTCTCCAGGAAGGTCTGGCTGATCTTCTGTTTAGCCCAAATTCTGTAAAACACCGAAGTTCTTCAGCATTAAGAACTTAAAGGGACACTTGGGCTCTTAAAATCCCATTGTCAAATCCCAGCTGTGTTTGTAGGTATTACCTGCAGTTGCCTTAAGTGATGCACACCGATGTAAAACCATTGTTTCCTTTTTTTTTTCTTATTTACATGTAACAGCATTCCGCTTATATGCAGTGTCACTGCTTTTCCCCTACTTGTGTCTTGATCATATGACTGCTTAATTAAGCATGTGCTTAATTTTGTATAACTTACTTATTCAGGAAAGTTTCTCACTTGATTAAAATTAAGCATATGAATGTTGCATATCTGGGGTTCTAATTAGTTTTCTTGGCTGCTTGGGTTTTTTTATAAACCAGGAAGGGAGCAAATGAAGACAAAGGAAAACTGTATCTGTAAAGGTAGTTTGGAGCTTAGCAGTGGCATCTGACATGGTTTTTACTTCACTGAGAATTAAAAAATCAAGTCAACGCTCCCTTTTAAACTGCTTAAGGATTTAAAAGGTTCAGGGCAGAATGAGGTAACTGCTTCAGACTTTGCTTTAAGGATTTAGAGCCCGATTCAAATCCTGCTGAAGTAAATGGAAATCATTTAATGGATTTCTCTGGGCTTTGAATTGGGCCCTCATAGCAAACGAGAGCCTTAACTGTGTTAAGGAGTTAATGTCCTTAAAGCTGTTCCAGACTTGAAGTGGTTTAAGATCTTATGGTGTGTTTTCAGGTATTGTGGTGTAATTCAGAGGAGCTAAACCCTTGCATTAAATGTGCTCTTCTGTACTGGTAGCCCTTGCAGCAGTAAAGCCTTTAGGACATCTGTCAGGGCAGCTCTAACTCATTCATTTTTCTAGAGTGAGGTCTGTGCGCAGCAAAGCCTCTCCCCCAAGTGTCTGAGCCCCCGACAAGCTGCCTTGCTCACAGTTGGGCAGCTGGGACAGAGCAACATATGGGACATGATTTTAAGATACTTTCACGGCCTCTGCTTGGGCAGGTTGTGTGGGAGGATGTGTTGATGTGTGTGTGTCTGTGTGAAGATGCATACACACACAGGCTGTGGGGGAGAAGATATCAAAAGCCATATTCATAAAAGCAGTTCAGTTTACTGGCCGCTTTGACGGGCTGTGACGAGCAGCTCCTCCTTTGGGGAGAGAGGGGCTGAGGCTTTATGGGCTGGACACTTGTCACTGTTTTCTGCTGTTGTGACTTTTCTCTCCAGCTGCCCTCAGGTCTGAACCCTAATTTTCAGCAGCAGGTCCTTGGTGGGGAGGCTGATGCTCCCTTTCCTTTGGCACAGACCAGTGCAGGCAAATTTCATCTTGCTGGCTCTATCATCCCACCACTGAAATTTTACTATATTATTTGTATTATTTATTCTGATATCCTTGAAGTCTGCCTCTAGTCACAAATTTAAAGATGTTTTGTGTTCTCAGTGACCAGCACAGACTATAAGAGGACCCTTTCACAGCCTTTGATTACATGCTATTTCTCCCTGCCTGGGTAATTGTTGAGGAATGAGTCAGAAAGATGTTCTGATTAATTAGATATGGTATTTTAGGATGCTTCAGCCTGGTAAAGTAAGGACTAGAATCCAGATTTCCCGCTTATCTGCCTTAAATACTCTGACCCTATCCTGAACTTCACACTTGCTGTACGAGTGTTTGTTTATGCTGGAATTTGCAACAGGAGGCCTTATTAGCTGGTGGTCAAGATTTTATTTTTAAATGTATCGTTAACTTGTTACATACTCAAGTAGAATGTCCATGTATCTTTGCATAGGAATCCTTTTCTTCCATTCCCGCCCTGCACGCCCATAACATGAACCTTCTTAGAGACATTATAGATTTCCTTCCATTTGTGAGAAAACAATAATAAGTGCAAAAAAAAAAAAAAAAGGGGGGCAAAAAAAGCAGAGGAAAAAATGCAGCAAAGTAGCAGCAGTGGAAGTGGAAACACATTCTTTAATCATGGTAATAGAGCAGATGCTTCAATACCAACAGCAGCAGGTCCAGTAAGTGCTGCATCTTCTTCTTTCATCCCCCTCTAACCAGAGCTGCTAGCAACATGCCATCTTTCCTTCTCAGGATTTTGCTTCCAGTAGCATCTGCTGTGCCTCTTTCTCCTACATGCTGCAACATATGTGGCTGCATCAAAAGAAGCAGCCAAGTCATACACTAAGGTAATTTCTATTAATGATTTGTACTTGTTTAGTGGATAAAATCCCTATCTGTAGGCCTGATTCATCACAGCTGCTTTGTGCCACTAGTGTACACAGAGGAAGCGGTATGGGAACAGACGGGTGATTACGGGATAGGCCAGGACTGACAGCAGGGCAGGAATGCTTGGATTAAGGGAAATAACTTCAGCAAGGGTAATAATAAGATCGCGACTTTACATTTGTTGTAAGAGATGGGGGCTGCTGGATTTCCGTGTGAAATTCTTCTCCGTTCTCACTGGCTTTATTGACAGAATCAATTATCAGAAATTTCCAATACGAATTCCAGAAGCACGTGGTGTTTTTTAGATTAGAAAAAGAAAAGGGTGGGAAGGGAGAAACTCACATCCGTGGGGGTATATGCAAGCTAAACTGAATCTCAGAACTGTAGTCTTGCATCCATCACAACTTTGCCTCCTCTACAGTAACCCAAATGTTGTTAGTGGTGATGCCTATGTTTTGTTATCTGTCGGACTGATATATTTTAGTCTGAAGGCTGAAACCTCAACATTCGCTCTTAGAAACACGGGTGTTTTTACCCAGCTTTTGTTCAAAGGATGACAAACGTGGAAATGAAACACAGGTGCAGCACTCAGCACCTCCTGAGAGCCCTGCGCTGGTGTCCCTTGGTTGCAGGGACAGCTGGAGGCTCTCAGGGAGCTTGCAGGATCAGGCCCACCAAGAACACAGTGTTTGAGCTAATATGCAAATTCTAGGTAGTGCAAACACAGTCAATTATACACAGCAAAAACATACACAACAGCCAGGAAGCCATATGATAGATATCATGTTGTGACTATGTTGTGGGACTTTCATCTTTATTGGCAAACATTTCAGGCAGCAGTTCAGATTTACATAGAATCACATATGTGCTTAAGAAAGTATTTTATCTCCCTCTTCCTTTACTGAGCTGCAGTTACTAATACCCTGCTACCAGTAAGTAATTAAGATATTTCAGTGCTCTTCAGATAATCACTCAAAGTGTCAGTATCTTTTCCAAACCCCATCTAAATTTCTTGAAGTTGTAAAACTGGGATGGAAATTTCAGGCAAAGTGGCATTCTGCTTCTTTCTAATGGAACTTTTTTTTTTGTCTATGGTCTTCTGTTGTTCTTTGTTCTTTCAAGAGCCCATAGGAAAGCATGCTAAAGGAAAGATCACTGTACTGAGAGAAATAATCCAGAAACAACCTTTTTACTTGTAAAGGTATTAAAAGCAACAAACTTATAGTCAGTGTGTTGTATTAAAAAGAATTCTGGTTTGATTTTTGTCATGTAACAGTTTTGTAACTTAGATGGCATTTCTCCAGACTTTTTTACTTGCTTATTAATTATTCCTTAAAAAAATATTTCTGTAAACTTCCACATAACTCTTCTGAACTGGGATTTTCCCAAGGGATCGAAGCGGGTTTGGTGGTTACTGAAAATCAGGCTCTGAATGATAGTGCTAAACAAAATTAGTATTATGTAGTCTAGTAATAATTTAAATTCACTAGAAAATAGAATAATATATCTTAAAATATTGCTTACATTCCCTATTCATGATATACCATAAATTCCTAGTACCAGCTGATTTCTAATTTTTTTTCTTCCATGGTTCAGTTTGGTCTTTTTAAATGAAAACATTTATGAGCACTCTGCTCATTAGGATACTCAGCACCTAAGTGAACTTGGAGAAGGCCAGCAATCCCACTGTTGTACAGAGATTTTATCAGGAAAGTTTCCCCAAATACCACATATATCACTTAGAAAATTTCCATAAGATTCTTTCCAAATGAACAGTATTTAAGTATTTTTACAAAGAGCAATCAAAGCATGTAGCACTTGAATTTATGTTACATTAAAGCTCCCTGATTGTGCAATAATAAAAGATGAATGTGGATTTATATTGTATGCAAATTGATTAATCTTTTCATAGCATTGCTCAATAAAAAACACAGGGTAGAATCACAATCGTTATCCACTAGTACTGAAAGGCAAACAACAGAAGAGTTCATATAATATCCATGTACAGACCTTATGTATACAGCAATTTTTCGTCTAAATTTTAATATCAAATATGTGCAATATCTGTAGTAGTTGCCAAAAATACTCAAGAATGGCAGTTGCAAGGCACAAGTTAGGACTGTCACTGAAGTACTTCTGAAGGACATGCTCTGAGATGCCTTGTTTGCAGAGCCTTTACAGTAGCAGCTGTTGGGGAATGCAGAAGTGTCAGCTTCTGTTTTGTGATGGTATATCTTGGAGGATGATGAAACCATTCCTAGTGTGACTTTTGGGGCAAATATGTAAGAGATATTGTCCTAAACGTTCAAGAAAATATGATCTCTACCATTACAACATCTGTAATTGTGGTGAAAACACGTTGCAAATAAAGAAGACAGCCTGGTGGAAGTGTTAAGCCTCTTAGGCACAAAAAAAAGTTATCATGCCAAAATGTGCATATTTTAATAGCAAGGATCATTAACAGCAAATGTTCTTAGCAAAATGGTTTGTTGCAAATAGAGGGCGCTGGGGCTCCTCAGGTGTCCTCAAATGTGAATTAGATTGTGTTTGCAAACTTTTTTTCTGGTTCGTTTTACTGATCAGAGAGAGGTTTATCTGGAGAGAAAAGTAGCACGTCTGTATATGATTAGGAAGAAGTAGCTGGGAGAGTTAGACTAGGATTAAAACAGAGGCATTCATATTTACTCAATGAAGTAATTTTGGTCAGCCATCTCTCAGTTCAGTAAGTCACTTAACAGTGTGTTTGAACATTTGTGCGAATAGGATGCAAGAGTTATACCCATCAGCCATTGTGTGAATTCAGCCTATGACTCTCGGACCCGAATTCAGGTATATTATGAATTCCTCCAACAGGAGCTATCCCTTTCTAATGTGTTTCCACCTTGCACAGAGGTGGCTTGTTCTGTATCTGGGCCTCCTGGGTGCTGGCTGCAATACACAGCTGTATAACAGTCCTCTAGCAATAACTGTCTCTGATCATGAAAAATATGCAAAAAAGCAACTGTATAACATGAGTTTGAGAAATAAACAACATAGGACTGTCTGAAGAAGGCATCCTGGCATTTTCTTTCTACCCCTCTTTTTCAAGATCTTTCTTTCAAAGGTCTTCCTGATGTCCTTTTCTGCACTGTTAAAAAAGTGTGTGCAGATGCAGCTAGTTGGCTAAAAGGCAAGGTGCAAACAGCTCTCTGGAGCTCATTCGAGCCTCAGAAACATCCCCTGCTCTTCTATTTTGAAAAAAAGAAATACTGAAATTCAGACATCTCCAAAACCTTAGAGATTCTTCATTCTTAACTGGTTTTATTTTGTTTCATGTTTCCTGGAAACATGGAAATTGCAGTTAATCTCTATTTATGAGAATTTTTGGAGCTGATGGCTTTAAAACCTAGGCCATGTCTGTCCTTCAGCACTGGGCTGGCTGGGCCCCGCTCACTTCCTAATAGCAGTGTAAGAGCGGTTGGGTGTTTTTTCACTGGGGCTAGCTCGTGTCTGACTAGCTCAAAACATCCATAGCATATATGAGATTGTCTGCACTTAGCCAGGTGAACACCTGACCATGGAGTTAAAGTGCTACCCTAACAGGCCAAGGAAAATAATAAGAGTAAGCCTGATTTTCTCCGGTTAATTTCTAATTGTGATCGTTTATGCAAAGTATTATGGGAAGTTTTTTTGTAGTAATCTGCTTCTGTTTTCTTATTTGTTTATTTGAAAGTAGTAAATTCATGTTTGTTCACACAACACAATATTTTTTTTGTCGTAAAATAAATAACTCAGCAAAATATCAGCATTACAATGTGATATTTTTCCTTTGAAGTCTCACTTTACACAGCATGTCATACTAGAGACAGTGGTGCTTTCAGATGATATTATGATATTTTTTCTTTTTCCCACACTTTTCATTCCATTTGGACTAAAGTTAATGGAACTGCATGTTAATATCTCTATTACTGGTCTTTTTGTTATTTCATCTGATAATCTGTTTACTCTTCCAGTGAGTGGCAACAGAGGACATGATAGAGGTATTTACAGTAATGAATGGTCTAGAGGAGGTTACCTGCATATGGCCTTTCACCCTTCACCAAAACATGATCACAGAGACTTGCATGTATTAGCTTGAGCCAGGATTAAATTTGCTGTCCTTTACACATCCCCGATTACAATTAAATGTGCTCCCCTTTACACTGGGCAATGTTTGGCTGTTGGATCTCACTAGGAAAAGGTTGAACCTGGCCATCAGTCTTACCTGTAAAATGGTGCAAAGTGGACCCCTCCAAGGCACGGTGCCAGCAGCGAGGTGCTGGTATGATTTGCTGTGGTTTTAGAGCTGGGGAGTGTGGGAGCCCTCAGAACATCAGGGCAGCTCCAACCTATTTAAATTAATCACTTCACAGGAAAATACAGCTTACTGCTACAAGACAAATTCACTTGCTGCAAAGCCTTCGTGTTTGACAGGAAAAGTGCGCTTTTCTTTAGGATTCTAAACAATGAGTTGAGAAGCCTTTATAATTAACACTTTATTAAAAGATCTTAGATAAGGAGGAAAACCATTGTCAGAGTGCATGCCATGTCCCTGATAGGCTCCTGGCTACATGTACATCATTTCCTCATACAAACCCTAAAGCTGAAAAAAGATCTATTTAACCCATCAATTCCCTGTATGACACCCTATGTGCCTATGTACACTTGCATTGCTTTAATAGCATTACAAGCAGACCTTTTGTAGTTTAGTCCTAATTCTACAAATGGTTCACCCATAGGAGAAGTGGGAGCCTGGGCTGTGGCCCGAGTGGAAATTAGTAGTAGGAATGTTTGGGTAGTATTTGGTTTTGGTAATAGCAATCAATATAAAATCACCTTAGTCTCATGAATGACCTCTAAAGCACTATTTATAGAAAATGTTTTAAAAATGCAGTGTGTTTTAATTTTCACATAATTAAAAACAAAAAAATTATTCCAGGTCAGTTTTGCAGAGAACTGAATAGAGGGAACTTATCCAAGTTTATGAATTTGGGAAAAATGTATGTAGGGAAGTAGATAGAAAACACTGACATGTGAACTCAGTAATGTTTTGGACAGTGTTCCCCATCTAAGATGGACAAAATACAAATGGCCACAGAGGGTTCTACTTCTGAAAGGTCCCCCCATGCTCTGATATCCCTATGTGAGAGCAGTCATAGTCATCATCTTAAAGAACTGGCTTCTGTAGCAAATAAACATATTTACATGCTGAAAACTGAAGCCACCACATCAAAGACCTAGCTGAGGTCAGGTGCCTGTTCATTTCAGAAAGGTATACTGGATGCTGTCACTGAGGCTGTGAACACTTCACATCTATAAAACATCAGTTATAAAAGCACAGAGGATAAAGCTTTCAATTTAAAGGCTAGTAGCAGATTCCTCACTTTCTGATAACCTCCCTCCCCCACAGGCATGCTCACACTCATCCTTCTGCAAGTCAATCAATGCTTACCTAAACAAGCAGGGCTTCTGCTCTCATCTCCAGCTTGGTAGACCAAAGCCCAAAGCTGGATGCCTTAGGGTCAAGAATGTAGATTTTTCCCTCATCAAAAAAAAATCAAGCCATCCCTCTCCCCTTCAAAGCCCCACCCATCCTGAATGCAGTAACCACCTGAAATGACACCGAGTCAGTAATACTGATATGCTGTGAATTTCAGAAAAAGTAAGATTAAATCCAGAAATATCAGAAGGCTGATGACCTTATAGGGATGGGGTAATGCCTAAAAGATTTGACATACCTATGCATGTTTGCTTATCCCTTTACAAAAAAAAGTAAGAGCCATGTAACACAGAACATCTGCCACTAGTTGTAAAATTCCTGGAAATGCAAAGAAAAAAAGAGAAGTTTCTCTTAAATGAAACAAAACATAGGAAGCTTCTACTTTTTGCTAAGTCACTGCTTTTTGTGGCTTTTTGATCCATTTCTGAAAGGATTGGCAGTTCAGTTATTAATTAAACAGACTCTGGAAGAACACAGGTCTTTTGGAGTGTTTCGAACAGTCTCCCTGCTTTCACCTCTTCCCAGGATTTCTTTGAAGAACCAAAGTCAAAGATGTATTTTCAAAACACGTCTCGACTTTGTCAATTACAGACGGAAAGATCTAGATTACTTTCTTTGCACAGAGGTTACTTCATGATATATAGTGTTCAGACAGGTACAAATGTTACTGAATGTCCTTTAGGTTCTGAATGATTTTGTTGACTCCATTTAGGAGCTCACGACATCTTGTACTTAGACAAGTACTTTCTAACTAATTTTTTTATTCAATTCTTAATGGAAAAGACGAAAAATTATACTGTATTTTGCCTGTTGATATATAAGCATGTGAACTCTGAACTATAATTTCAGGACACTGAATTGTTGATTGCAATATATTTCAGAAAATAAACTTCCTAGTTTATTTACAGTTTAACAGGAACAATATATAACCTTACCTGTTTAAACAAAATTAATTAATCTTTGCTTAGAAACACTGTAGTTATTTAGGAATGAATTCTCAAAAGGCCTAAGCATTGGTGTTTTGCTGCTCCTTGTGAGCTCTGGAATGAACTCATTGACTTCAGTGGTGGCAGTGTTGCAATGCTGCAGTTTTTCAGGGTCTTTCTAATATTCATGTGCTCTTAGATTTGGAATATGAGCAGACTGGTGGATGTCCAGGGTCCACAGAAAGTAATTCCTCAACCAGATCAGAAATCCCTGTAGGTACCACCCAGACCCAGCAAAATTCTCTTTTGCTCCTTCTGCTCTGCTGGGCTGCACAAAGCTCCACAAGGTCCCCATGAGCGTTTTGGGAAAGACCCATGGGGAAGCAAAGGTGGGAAGGTCTTGTGCTTGCCCTTGGCATAAGGGAAATTTCATTGGTAGCTAACTGAATGTTTTTCCCAAGTTTTTTGAATGTAGCCACAGCTGTGTACAGTCATCTATTCAGCAAGTGGATATAAACGACCTGGAAGCATATCTGTATTTTGCAAAGAGTTTTGAGTGTTCTGAAAAGACTCATTAGGAACATTCCCATTTATAAACCCCTATCTACTGCACTATGATTTAATTGTACTTGCAGATTTAATTGTACTTGCAAATAATTAAACAAATCCACAAAATGTTTGCATTACATTAATTTACTTCACTTGGCCCTGCAATACTAGAACCGTAATTACTTACATATTTCCCTTTACTATTTTCTAACCTCTCTTTGTAAATTGTCAATAAGCATTCTGGAGACAGTTGGATAAAAAAAAATACTGAGCATGTGTCCGATTAATATTTTAAGACCATGAGGATCAAATCTAAAAATGTGGCTCTTTTTTTCAGTAAGTTCAAATTAACTGATAAAGCTGCACAGTGTGTATTCAGAAGCCTTTTTTTAATCATTCAGTGATATGAGGTGTTATACTTCAAAATGCAACCACCTATACAGTAACTACAAAAGGAGAAGGCGGGTTTCAATTTGCACAGGTGGGTTGGCCATGGAGCAAGCAGAAGTCGTGGTCAACACCTCGGCTGTACAATGAGAGGTCAGCTCAGGCAGATGTCCTTCACAGACTGCCACAGGCACTGGCATGGGGGCACATGGCAGCCCCAGCTGGCAGCGATGATGGGGGCTGTTAGTGCAGCTCATCCAGCCTCCACTGTCAACAGGGATGGGGTGGTGTCAAGTCCACCCCCTCGTTCTGCTGCAGCTGCCAAAATAGGCTCTTATTGCCAATTTACATAGTTTTCTGAGTTATTAGGAGAGAAGGAAAAATATAACGTTGCTTTTGCACTCTCAGGTTCACTGTGGTGCTGGGTGCCATGGAGCACTGAGGCTTTGGCTGCTCACAGTAGACGCCAACCCTCCACCAGCCCCACTTGCAGGTGTTCCCATGCAAGGCTGCAGGGTCCGACCCTCCACAGAGGGACAACGTGAATTCAGTGTTTGAAAGTGTCATGCTTTTTCACTTTCTGTTTCTAAAGAGAGATCTAAGTCCCACTTTTCAGAGAAGTGTCTACACACATGCCCTGGCCAATGTTCATTTGTGGTGGTACAGTGTCTTACCTAAGGAGCATCAACAAAACTTCCTCCACTTTCCTCCATTAGAGTTGTGCAATGTCTTCCTGCAGCCATAGGATCCCATAGGAGGCTTGGGAAGAACATACCCATTCAGTGACCAACTCCTGAGAAGAACAGCTTCATTGCTGTAGGACCAATATTTCACTTGAGGTAACCTGTGGGTTCTTGATTCCCCAAGGCCCTATTCCTCCATGTTATACACTGTTAAGTAGCTGTCATGTTCCACCCCAGAAGAGAGTGCATTTCAGTGATGGGTGAACTAATTCTTATTCTTTCTGCTTCATTGATATAATGGGGTATCATTAATCTTTGTAAAGTCTTTGGAGGTTGTCATATGGGAGATGGTGTCCAAGTGACAAATATTAAATTAATTAGGACTAGTAGCATTCTATTTAAAAAAAAAAAAAAAAAAAAAACAAAAAAAAACCCTGAATTGCCTCTGTAGTGGCTATTTATTGGTTTTGTGAGTGGCACTGAAGGATCTGTACAGAGTAGGATCGTGTCAGAGAACGTAGTGATGATCTGAAAGGTAAAACTATCCTTTGCTGATAAACTTTTACTGCCATCAGTTGAGGAACAGTTCATTCTCTGCACTAAATTCAAAACCATAATCCCTTAGGGAAGAAGCTAGTGCATTAAGGACAGTGCATCCATCAAATGTACCACCCAGTCCCCTCAAGCTTTTTCTTTTTGGAATGGCAAGATTTATGGGATTTCTGCCACTTAGTACCTTACAAGAAAAAAACAGTGTTAAAAGACACAAAGCTGCCAAGTTTGGCATAAGCCCTACCAGCTGTCCTGGCTTTTGACAGAACCATGAACCAAAGTGTCCAGAAAGAGGATTCCTAACTTTCCCCTGAGTAGGCCAATCTTGAAGTCTTTCCCCAGCAAAATCAACACTGAAGATCAGAGAGGATTTACCTTGGTAAGGACACCAACATTTGCTCAGGGATTTGCAGGAGTATTTGGGAGTATCCCAGACACATTGCTAATGGAGGGACAACTAGCAAGAGCAATGGTACTAGTAAATCTCTGCTCGCCATTTGGCTGGTTAGTCTGCTGCAAATGCTTTGAGACCTGGAGGACTGACAGGCAACATTAGCTCTGGAGACCTAAGGAGCCTTCAAAACCGATTTAGATGCCACCCACAGCAACCCTTCTCATTGCAGCGTTATAGGACTTTAGGGAAAGCTACAATTATTGAAAATATAGAGCATGATTTTTTCACAAAAACATCTTTGGACATTTCTCTTGACATTTTTTTGTGCGGGTCTGGAATTTCATTTCACATATCTTAAGGGAAATCTTTGGTTGTCCAATCAGAATAGAAAAATAAAAGCATGCCTTGCATTTAACTTTATTAGCCAGCATAGTATCAGGCAGTAATGCCTTCATTATAGCAATGCAAGTACTTCCTGAATAATTCAGAAGTGCCAAACAGAAAACTTGTTGCTTGGATGTGCTAATGAAAATATCAAGGGAATTAATTAACAGTCAATTATATCAATTTTAGATTTGGACATTGATTATGACACTAAAAGCAAAATCTACATTCTTTATTATACATAATTCCTTACTTCTGAGTGCTGTAACTCAGCTTAATAATTTCAGTCAAAAGTGTAAAGGAAATACAAATTGAGATTATTTTCACTCTTTCTCACTCCTTTTCAATATGCTCAAGATAAATAAGATAAAAGGTGTGCAAGAAACATACACACACATCTTATAACTGTGTTCATGCAGGTTTTGCTAGTTTGTACTTAGTGATAATATGTTTTGGGATGAAGAGTTCCAATTCAGGGGATAATAAAAATACTATATGGATGTCTTTATATTTTCAAGTTTATTTCTAAACTAGAAAAATAATTATTTGGTATTGTTTGATACTTTAATGCATCAGATTTTTTAAAAAGGAAGGTTTGATTTATTATTTTTTTAGCACTCCACAAACAGCAAAGTTTATCTAGAAGTGTTTTGTTAAACTCCATGTGCTTTAAAAGAAAAAGAGAACATTTTCTGATCTTTGGTGTTAGAGGAAAGCATTTCATTGAGATCTGTTTTTGCATGATTTGGCACGAGTTGTCTAGACTGGTTTATGAAAAATGACAGCTAGTGGGAAAGTAATTAAAAATGTATTTTGCTGAAAGCAAAAATATTTTTGGAATCTATAACAACCATCTTTAATTTGCCAACCATTTTCACAATTATTTTACATTAAGTGGAGGATTCTGTATTCTAGAAAATGTGTATATTGATAGCTGAGCATTGATAGCTTTCTGGTTTGATCTTCTCACAAACTCTGCTCTTGTAACAAAATGGCAAGAGCTGAAAAAGTGATCAAATTGTACGTTCAAATCTCTGTGGCATCCTTTATGAATTATTACAATTGACAGTAGATGGTGATAGGACTCTCTTCCATGGATGAAATGTTCCAGTATTTTGGCTGGAGCTGAAGGAAGCTTTGCTTTACTTGGAGCTAATATACGTTTTTCAGATTCGTATGTAGTAAAGCAGTGTCCCTAGCTGAAAAAAACCCCAATAATGCAAAAGTCTGATAAATGGGAAATTCATAATCTGGAATCAAAGCCAGGTATTATGATATAGGTTCTTCTCAAGTAATGAAGGAGCTGAACACGTATTGCCAGTGCTGTAGATATCTTGGTATATTACTCAGGAAATTATTGCCAGTATTGGAATAATTAGGTACCTGTGCACTTCACTGAATCACTGTCCTTGTGCAACCTAGACCAGCCAAAATCTTGCTGTAAGTTATTTCAGATAATTTTGGGGTGTGAGCAAGTCCAGGGTATGCCCCTGTACTGGGAAGTCAGTGAATTAGAAACCAGTATAGAAATGTCTGAACATTACCTAAAACTGGGCCTGCTCCTTCGTATATTTTTTTTTAATAAATTTTCACTAATTGCGTAGTAAGATTTAGTCTCAAGAGCCCGCTATTCACTTTTGCAGGTGACAGTGGGTGAGCACAGGGCCTCCAGGTGGGCAGGTGAGGTGAGAGTTTCCCACGCATTCAGCCAAGCCCAGTCTCTTCCCAAGAATGGCACAAGTGATTCATTTAAATGAGGTGGTTATGTTGGCGTAAATTTATCATTCTTAGGTTACATTTCTGATTCCATGTTCTAGAGATGGGAAATCAAATCTGACAGACAGCAGTGAATGCGTTATCATTTATTTTAAAGCTGGAGTTTAAGTTAAAGTATTAATAACAATAAACTGATGGCTGAAAACATGCTTGATAGTCCATTGATCTGTACCTGTCATTCATTGCTCCCTGGTATTCTTGGTGAGCGCTTTATTTATCACACTGTCATTCTCCTATCAAGTATCCATTCCATACTGGATCCATGGTTGGGAGTCTAGAACTAGCTCTCTTATGAAGAAATTCAAGTATCATTTCACCATGACGGGTACCTCTAAGAGCTATAGAATAAGTACCTCTGTACATTGTATTTTTCAAGTTGTGTTCCAGTTTCAAACGATACTGAAAGCTCCCTAAACCTCTGTGTTTAGGTATACGGAATTATAGTTAGTATATACAGCCCGAGGTGAAGCAGGTGCATTAATGTTTACTCCTTCAGGCATATGAAATCCTAGTTAGGATACCTGCAATAAACTCCTATAAAGTGCTTTGAAATTCTCAGTGAAAAATGTCTTGCTGATGGATTGGTCAAGTACATGATAACTGCCCAGCTGTGCAAGAAAGGTTTTACCTATCAAACATTCAGCAGGAATATTGCTGTGTACCACACCTTTCACGCATGGGACTGTAGTGAGCTGTCTCTCGATTTATGTCAATAAAGTAAGTTGTTGTACAAAATTAATAAAAAAAACAACTTTAAATTTTAAAATGGTATGTCTACCTCTGACGTTTCATGTGAATATTAGAGCTGTTTCTTTTCTTGTTCCTCCTCAGTTAACTACCTCTTCCCTGTCATGTTGTGCCCCACTATGCAAGTGTCACAGACATTCAGCCTCCTCCCCTCTGTGATTCTGCCTGTCCCGCCTCGTGGGTTTTCACTGCTGCCTTATCTCAGAGCAAAATTTTCTACTCAATTGATATGCATAGTCAGACATAGTTAATCCATGCTTATCTTATCCATATGTCTAAGTATCCCAGAGACTTAAGCAACACCAATAATTGGTTTTATAAGAGACAGCGGACAATTCCAAAACTTTTTGCAAGGGTTTGTGCCTCAAATAAACTAGTAAAGACAGTTCACAATTTATTCCCGTGATGGGACCCCAAACTCTGATGTCAGTAGTGTTGTGTCTGCATGAACTTGGAGAGAAAGTCCTGAAATCAGTGAAATGATTGCAGGTTTGCATGTGTATAACTGACAGATCGTCCTCAATACTCACGATCTTTCTCGTGGCATTAACTAAATGTTTACAGCAACTTATGTTGTAATTTAAATTTAAAAGAGTCTTTCTTGGCAGCAGTATTTTGCCCATTAAATCCTGTGAAACACACCTTGAACTGCATTTCAATACGAATAGGTAACTAATGCAGATCACAGAAAAACGGACAGTGTGTAATGTGAGAAGAACCAACCAGAAAAAGTCCTGGGTTTTACATGAGCTGAAGTTTGTGAATGATTTTTCCAGTGCAAAGCATATTGTACTAATCCAGTTTTGTGTGAAATGTTCTTAGGATAAGCTCCTATCAACTGACCCACCAGTTGCGTATGATACATACAGAGAGGATATTAGTTATGGATTACAGACATCTTTCTACAAAGCATTTTGTTAAGTCCTGGCAATTTTAAGACAAGGGCTATTGTTCTATATTGCCCTCTTTGACAAAGCCTGCCTCTAGGTTAGTAAATGCCCCTCCTGGAGTTTCAGCTGTGCAGCCTAGTGCGGATTGCTGAAGCGTAGATCACTGGGCAGATGTCCTCAGCGGTGGTGGGACTGCAGCTCTCACCCAGGGCAGCAGAAATCACCCCAGTGCACCCAGACCTCGTAATGTATGGACTGGAGGCCTTTGTCGCAGCTGGGATTTCTGTCTAATGCTGGAGGCAGTTGAAGCAGAGTTGCTCAGGAGCGGGTGGGTTGGCATTAACTCTCCCCGTGGGGGTGAAAACAGTGCGGGACAATTACAGGTCCAGCTAGAGAGTCACTGTGCCTTTCACCCCCAGTGCTGGGGAGTGCGGTTTGAAAATGTGGCCAGCACGTGGGAGAAAAGGCGTGGAGAGTGCCACCTTTACATCCCAGGACAGGCACAGAGGGGCAGCGTGCCCGTGGCGCTGGGGCTTCTCCTGGGGCTGCAGGGACTCCGGCCACTGCAGAGCCGTGAGCAAGAAGCAGATGTTGACAACTGGAGCGTCTCCACCATTCCCAACTTCTGCATTACTTATTTTCCCATCCCAGCTCCTCCCCACCTCCCTCTCCTGCCTTATTGGAGTCATTAATGAGGGTGTAAGCCATCCCCTTACTAGACAGGCATGCATTTTGGGCTTGATGACCCTGATCCTCCTCATGCTCAGCCTATCTCCTTTCAATTGTTTCATCAGCTGCGTGACTGCCGGCTCACACCTGACAAGTGACAAGTCTCAGGCTCCTGCTGACTAGATAATCAAAGTCTTGTCAGAGCTGTCAATACCCTGCAGATAGGAGAGGACAAAGAGAGGAAAGGTTTCTACAGAAACCACTGCCTTCAAAAAATACTGTCGATTCTTCTTACAGAAATCACCTGTTTGTTTCAAAACATTATTTATTACTGAAAATACAGTCTCTGCAGAACAAGCATGTAAGTGGAATAGTGACAGCAGCTTTTAATGACATAGCCCTCCAAATCTGCTGGCCCCAATGTTTGGTTGGGAATTGTTTTGAATCCCTGACTAAAGGGAAAATATTAATATTCAGCAGTCATTTAACCTTCCTGAAGAATTTAAAGGGGATCATTTCAAGCACAACCATAATTATCATTTGATAAAAAACACATTTTTTTTAAAGCAAAGAATGCACAAGTGTGTTCTAGTCTAATATTACAGACCAAGGTTATTTATGATCTCTTCCAATTTTGGAACATTTTCAAATGCAGATTTGATTTAAAATGTTAATTAAAGCACGGGGCCAATTTTTTGACTTATTTACAGAACTCTAAATCTGCAATCTACTGAAGTTGATGAATTTCATCTGGGTTTCACTAGCACAAGAAAGTGTCATATCTGACACACAGTTATTTGGATATTCTAACATATTTACAGTCAAAATATGTGTTAATGTTTTGAGACTTTGGGATGGACAGATGTTCTGAATGTGATGGATTCAAGCATTTTTTTTAATACTTTGTGTATTAAAAAATAAATTACTTGATTTGAAAGATAGCTACGTCTGGAGAATAAAATGACATTGCTTTTCACAGCTGAAAGTCCTTTAAAATAATATTGTAGGTGAAGTTTCTGAAGACCCAGTGACTATTTAATGTATACCATTTACTGTAGCACCAGAAATAAAGTGGTGGGTCTGGCCTGCTGCTGAGAGAAAGACATATGGCATTTCTTGCCTCAGAAAAAGAAGTCTTTAAGGCAGAGTTTTCATCAGCACTTTGTATGTGCTTGCCTTTAGTGCCACTTCCAGGTAACTCATGGTTTGAAAGAAGCACCACCGTTCAGTCACTCCCCAAAGCCCTGCGTGCAGCATAGTCCTTTTCTCCGCTTTTATGCCTATTTCTTTTTCTTAGGAATGACTTTGTTAGACATAAGCCGTTACCCGTCTGAGCTGTGTTCAGCTGTCAAGCGCTGGCTGCCTTTTGCTGCTTGTATCAGCAGTCAGTGTTAAGACAGCAGAAGGTGGCAGGAAGACCTGGAAGTTAAAGCTTGTTAGATCCCGGTGTGTTGCTACCAGTGCCCGTGGCTTTGCTGGAGAGACTGGCTGCATGATGTGCAGCCTGAGGTGGGCAGGCAGCCAGGAGCACCTCACCAGGGGAGGTGGGCAGGTAGCCAGGGGCACCTCACGAGCCACCCCGGTGGCTCCTGTGCCACCACCCTTGGCTTGCTGAGTGTCGGGTGTAGTGCTGATACCCTGGGAACACCCACCCACAGGGGATTGCCAGCCTGCTGAATGTCCAGACTGGGTCTTTTTTAGGAGAGAGGGCTGCTGAAAGACCCTGAAGATAGTTTGTTCCTGTGCCGTGTGGTGTGGAGCCAGTGTTTTTGTCTGAACAGGAGTGCTGGAGATAGGAGAGCGCTGGGAACAGTTGTCTTGGTGCCAGCTCCCACCGCTTGGCACACTGTGGTGGAGAACAGGAGGATCCGTCCCGAAACCTCAGCTGTCGTGGGCACCTCTGGTGTGAGGGAGGAGGATCAGGAGGAGCTGAGAGGCCCTGGAACACTGTCCCAAGCACTGCTGAGCTTCTTCGTGTAGCTATTGACTCCTCTCGGCAGCAGCAGCTGTCGGCAGAGCTCAGAGGAAGTTTTCAGAGAGAAAGTTTTTTTCCATCAGAAAATGCCGATTCGTCAAAAGCAAAACATTTCACGAAAACATCTGGCTTTCAATGAATCTTCCCAGAGAACCTAGCCTGCTAAGCAGATTTTCATTGTAAATCTGTCTGGTTCCCTGCCAGGTCACCTGCGTGGCTCCATGGCTGCCTGCCAGCGCTTGCGGCTCGAAGGTAGCCACACCAGAAAGCCTGCCCCGCGTCACGGACCTTGGCTTTCTGGATTTACATCTGTGTAGGAAGATCCTGTCCCCAAACACAAGGAAACTTCCCAGGCAGACCCCCAGGCTTCTAGCAGGCATAGCTTTGGGTAGCTCTGATTAATTTCCATTCTGTGAAAAGATTAAGGAAAAGAGAAGGGGGAGAAAAAGGAAAAAAAAAAATAAAAATTGTTCTGAATCTGAATGGGAACTGATTTCAAAATGCTGACATTTCCTGCAGACCACAAATTCTGATTTTGGAAATTCCCAAATGCCAGTAGATAGAAACAAGCTAGCGAGGCTCAAAGGTAAGATGTTTGATACAGGAAACCAGCTTGATACTTCCAGGTTAAATGTGTTCAGGTATATCATATGAAAACAATACAGTTTGTATGACATAAAATGTATATTTATCTACAAAGCAAGTATAAGTGATATCACTGGACTTAAGCATTTATTTCATTAATGTTATTTAAAGTAAAGAAAAATTATCGTATGTGCCAGCTTGAAGAAAATACTTCTATATAATTCTTAAACCTCAATAAGTATCTCAATTTAATTTTTTGTGTTTAGTTAGCATACAATGCATGTCCTGTTAAATCCTGATTAAATACATAATTAGGTGTATTTAAAGTACTTAATTTAAAGTATTAGTGCTTATTTAGACAATAGTTTTCTTGTTAAGGGTTAGTTTATTTGTTAATCAAATGTCATTTAAAATGTAGAGTGGGTGGAAAAGAGTAATTGTATGATTTACTTGAAAGAAAGCTGTAGACAAAGTAGGTGACAGAGAGTAAACAAGAAACTGTTTGAGTGAAGATCACTATTATGTGCATGTTTCTAATTTTATCCATCTGCCTTGAGCAAAAAAATTAAAGGTAAGGAAGAAGACTGAGGGCTGGAGCCCAGCCATGCTGGGTCAGATGGCTCAGCAGTGCTTGGCTGTGTTGAGGGAATTTTTAATTCCCTTCATTTTTCTAAAACAAAGTTTTTAATGTGTAACTGGTGGAAATATTTTGTTAAAGTCATTGCATTTAGAAATAAGGTGATGCATTCCCTGTCGATGAGACATGGCCACTTCCACCATGTTTGTCACTGCCCTCCCCAGAGCTACCTGGAGGGAATGTGGCTGAGAGAGCTGGCTTTTACCGCTGCTCAGGTTCGGGCTTCATGGCTCTGTGACAGCTTACCCACACTGCCTGCTCTATAGACAGGCACTACTAGGAACACTTACTAGATAGAAGAGTTTAAAAAGGTATTTTTCCAGAATATTTGAGGTTTTGAAGCTGCTGTTTGTTTCAGGTTTTGCAAGTACTCTCATTTGCGTTCTGCTGACTTTTTTTGGTTTTTTTTACCATTGTACTGGGTCTGGCTGAGCTGGAACTGGTTTTCCCTGATAGCAGCTCCCATGGTGCTGTGGTTTATGCTGGGAGCTGGCAGGGTGTTGACAGCACCCTGGTGTGGTGGCTCCTGCTGAGTGGTGCTTACACAGCACCAAGGCTCTTCCCACATTTCCCCCCCGCCCAGTGGGACGGGGTGGGCAAGATGATGGGAGGGGACACAGCCAGGACAGCTGATCCCAGCTACCCAAAGGGATATTCCAGACCATGTGACATCTGCCCAGTATAAAGCTGGGAGAAAGGAGGAAGTGGGGGGGGGGGTCACCCTTGGTCGTCCAAGGCAACCACTATGTGTATTGGAGCCCCGCTTCCTGAGAAGGCCCAACATCGCCTCTACATGGGAAGTAGAGAATAAATCTCCTTTTTTTTTTTTTTTTTTCTTCTGCACGCAGACCTTTGCTTCACTTTGCTTATATTAAAACTGCTTTTATTTTACCCACGAGGGTTGGTCTATCTTATTTTCTTTCCCCTCTTTGCCCTGTTGAGAAAACAAGGGGAAAGGGGAGGAAGTGATAGAGCGACTTGGTGGATACCTGGCATTTAGCCAAAGTCAAACCACCACAACAATAAAATAAAAAAACACCTGCATTAAACATTCGTATCAGAACAGTTAGTGAAGTTTTGAATTAGATTGTCTGCAACTTTCTTGAACAAAGGAAAACTCTTGTTGAATGTGGCCTGTCTTTATGTCCCTGATCATGGTAGTGTGAGAAGCAGTCCTTCCCTTAGCGTGACATCGCTGCTTTCCTGTTCCTTTCTGCATTTCAGATGGTAGGAAAAGCCTCAGCTGATTCTAGCAGAAGTAAATGCTGATGAAGTCTCAGCTCCTGTGAAAGGTAGGAGCTGCACAGCAGCAAATGGAGCTGCAGTTATATTCCCCAGCCCCGCGGGCTGCCTCTGCGCTCTGGGGGATGCTCAGCACTCCTCTTGCTTCCCGGTGGGATGGTGAAGTGAAGAGATGGGTAGGTCTCATGTCACTTGTTAATTAATCGATTCTCTGCATCATCCGAGAGCTAAACAGCCCCATTTCCAAATCCAGATTTTATGAATTGCATTTGCAACATGCTGAGACGTCTCTCTGGCAGCACATGAGGTCCTGACATCCAGGGTTTTCTGGGACTTCTGAAGATTCCCCTATCATTAATTTGTCCTGTTGGAAAAAGCATGGGGTAATGACAGATGTGAGGATGATATGGCACTGAAGCAGAGAATTATTCAGAGGTAAAGTAGTAATTTATTTTTTCTTTAGGATTTCTCTTTGTAGACTGCTTGGTGATTGTGGAACTCGCACAAATTCAGAAATATTTGGCAAAGTTTTTGTTTCCTTTTCAGAGATGAGTATAACATTATTGGAATTTGATCTATAACGTGTATACTTACTGCTTATAAGTCTGGCAGTTAACATGTCAAAACCCTTTTTTCAGTTGTTCCAAGGATATACTTAGAATTGAGTGAGTCTCCAGTAACATTGTGGGCAAGTTTGTATTGAAATCTCTTTCCAAGAAGTATTTGGGCTATCTGCAGGTTGTGTGAAGAATGACAGGCATTGCACAGTGCCAGAACATGACAATGGACATGCTCCCAAGGAGGCTGCTGTGGCAAAGGCTTCCTGTTTTTCCTCTGAGGAAAGATGAACAAAATTAAAGCTCTGTTTTGACTCACAGAAGATATGTATTTTCATGGAAATGTCATGACAGTTGTATATAAAATGTTAATGGTCTATTAAGGCAAACATGGTAACTGGGATGTTGTGCATGCCATCAGTTCCATCTTGTATTGAGTAGGTTGTGGCCTTCTCTGTGTTGAGAAAAGTCTGATGCTTTGTGTGACTACTTCAGTTCATCTATGGTGGTACAGCCCCTAAATGAGTAATCCATACTGAACCATGTGTCCAGTTGATTTAGACTCTGTTAATTGTGTTCAAAGCCAGCTTTATTGAAGAGGTAAGCAATTATTTAATAAGTATTTATTTGCCTTTGCCATGCCAAGAATCCTGCTCTACTGCAGAATCACTGGTAATGGTACAGCGTGTTCTGGATTGTTACTGCTTTTTCCAAATTCCTTGTGGTTTTTAGCCCCCTCCTCCATGCTTCGGGGTATTCTGTGGTCCTCTCTCCTTGCACTGCAGAATTTCTTCCTGCTGCTCTGAAGTGTTTGCCAGGTACTGTACGGAGATGAAAAATGGGGCAATACTCACAGTTTTTGGCATTGATTGTCTGGTTGGCATTCGTGCTGGCAGGTATTTTTCTGAAGCTACTCAAAAGTTTCTAATTGTATAAGGCTCATGCCTCTCTGGAATTGCTTGACCTGATACTCTCTAGCAGAGACCAGCTTTCTTTTACTCTGTATTCTTTTGACTGTTTTTATAGTTTAGTAGGAATAACTTATCCATGAAAAATGAGGATGACTGAGAAATACTATGGCTTCACGGTCTTGCCAAGTTTTTTTTAATATTCAACAATAAAAGTTGATTTATTTTTTGTTATTATTATTTTAAAAGGCATGAATGGAGAGAGGAAAATCCAGAACAAGGCTTTCTGGCATGTAGGAGAAACATCTTCAGGTTCTTGTCCTGCTGAATTTAGGACCTCCTATTTCATGCACTTTTTGGTACCACTGGGCTGTAGCCCCGGCTTCTCCATCCAGTCTCAGAGACATTGTCCCTAAGGATACTGATGTGCTTGCATGAAACATGTAAGTTATATTACATCATGTTTTTCAATGGAGAAATTTCACTGAAGAGTTCTCACAATCAGCTTTTGATTTAAACTTCTTTTCTGTCATTCCTTTCCTTATCCCAAAATATTATTTAGACAGGAGTTTGGGTCATGACTCCTTGCAGAATTTGTATTTAATATTTTCTTAATATAGAATCTAAATTTTTGGTAATCTATGTAAAGATTATGTATAATACAATTAATTGATATAAGTGGTTTCAATTCTCCTTAATATGACAAATCTCTAGTGTGAAATATTCTTAGTTAATGATCAACATAAAATAGATAGAGTTCATTTTTAATGCAAGTACAAGATTTGAATTAATTTGTAGTTTGAGCAGAGTTATTAAACTGTATAATATATATACACATACATTCCCTTCTTTTGTTTTTAAAGCTTTACATATTCAGCAGATATGATGATATGGTTGGGATCTTTCTATCTAAATTATTTTTCTTTTTCATACTGAACAACTAACAGACATTTGTTCGGGGTTCCTCCACCATACACTGATACTTATGGGTGCTAATACTCTCATAACTGACTTGCATTTTGGTTTGCAGTGACTCGTGTTTCCAGTCCGTAGTTAGGTGTGTAGGCATGAACTCTTGGCTCCATTTCTGCCTGCCACAGAAGTACCTTCTGTCTCTGAGACTCAAACCTGGTCACTGAAGCACGATGTTGCCGAAGGCTGTGCTGGTCCACGTGCAGAGGTAAAATCTCTGGCAGAGTGCAGCAGGCATGGTAGGTTTGCATAGACTAATCCACCTTGAGCAGGGTATTAATGCAAGCAAAAGAGAACACACAAGAGTACTGGTAAGGGATTAGCATAAAACTATGTACATTATCATGGTCTCACTTTCTTAGATTTAATGTGAGTGATGTTCTTTAATGTTACTATTAAATTCATAGCACTGAGATAAGAGTCGAATTTTCCTACAATTGCATTAAAGATGGGGAAAAAATATTGGGAGAATTGCCAAATGAAACTTGAATGTTGCTTAAAAGATGCGTGGGATGGAAGAAACAACTTGCAGGGAACATCTGTTTCTGCTGGACCTTGTCACTTTTCTGTCAGTTGTAACACTGAGTTAATCAGATTCCTTTAATTTTAAAAACTGTTGTGTCTAAAATGCAGCACAGATCAAAAATAACTATCCAGTGTGCTGGAGTCTGTACATGTTATGGAATCACTTTATAAATGAGGACAGAGCTTGGTGTAAATGTATCCGCTTGTATTTTCTCCCAGTACAGCGTATGAGTGAGAGGGATTTAAAGTGGTTTAATCCTCACTGTTCTTCATATTCCCACTGTTTCACAGGTCAGTGAGCTGCAACATTTGTGTTGTGTTTAAAAATACATATTTTAATGTATTGGCTAGATACCAAAATTTGTCTGCAGAACATAACTGAAAGGCTTCTTTAGTCATAACTTCCTTGTTTGGTTTATATAGCCCAAAAATGTATACCAAAAAGAGTTTAACGCCCGTTTGTGCTACTGCAGGAGCTTTGTGTTGAATGAACCATGACAGCCCTAGGGCCAAACTAGCCTGAGGGTCTGGGCCAGCATTTCATACCCTGGGTGTATCCTCTGGTTGCTTTTTGGTGGGACAAGTTACTGTAGGATGTACTGGGGGATGAACACTTTCTTCTCTTGAGAAGACCTACACATACGCTTCTACCATGTGTTCCCCAAAGCTTTTCTGAGAAAAATATTTTTTCCTGTTGTTCTTATTCTTCAATTTCCCAACTTTTTTTTTGTTTGTTTTTAATGATAGCAAATATTTCCTTGAAACATTTTCAACAGAACAGATGTGAATTTTTCTGAAAACATATTGATGGCTAATGTTTGACCTGTGCTACCATAAAATCTTTTTTAATATGAAGGGAATCGTGGCAGTAAGTTAAGATTTTTATTTTCTTTTAGGGCACAAATTTAACTGGAGATGTAATAAAGAATTGAATAGTACCCTGCATCACTCTTCATATTGTCTCTACAAATTATTATCTGTGTTTATTATTGTTATCTTCAAAAGTACAATAAAAAATATGACATTGTTGATTAAAGCTTTTGTTAAAATAATCTCTTAAAAAAAAATTTAGAAGGTACAGAGTCTTCATGCTGTACTTGCAGTTATGCCAATTAGTGCTGTGATGTTGTTAAATCTCACAAGCTGTGAGGCATCATTACTTGAGTAAGGGACCTCTAAAGAGACCCATTGCATTTCGTGTAGTGGTGCTGGCAAATCAGTGGGCAATATTCTCCTCTTTAAGTCAACACAGAACTAATGTCGCAGTATGGTGCTGGGAGAAGACAGTATTGCTGGAAACACCATGCTAAGATGCCTGTAAGTCATAAATTTGAGGTCATGATTATTTGCGGTTCACACACCTCATTGCATTATTTTTGCAAGACAGGGGTGTGAATCCTGGTGTGTTGGCTAAACTCCAGTTCAAGCAATTACATTTTATGCCTGAAATTCCCCTGTAGTTCCAGCTCGATATGTTTCACATCTTGGTTTGTACTGTTGCTGTGTTGTGTTAAGCAGCTGACTTTTTTTAATCTATGAATTGCTGCATTTTAGATGTGAGTCTTGCATGTGATCATAGTCCAGCACTTTTGAAAAGACTCGGAGTGAAACCTGTCGCACGATAAAAAGTTGTTACAGAAGTTATGGGAGCAAATGTTGGAGGCTGCTCTTTGCAGCCTCTAGAAGTTTAGTGTAAGTGTGCAATACATAAGTTGCGTAGCTCTTTGTCCTTTAACTCCTCACCACAGTCCCACCTGGATCTATAACCCTTATGGGGCATGCCCATCCATCCAGGATACATAGACATGGTGGAGAGGAAAGCATGGGCCATGGGAAACTTGGTGGAAACTCTTAAGAGGCTCCTTTGGGAAGCTCCAGTAGCACAGGAGTGAGCTGGCAGTGACAAGTACTGCTGAGGGACCTTGCTATTGCACTTGGCCATTTCCCCCATTACTGTGTTTTGCACAGGATCCTGCACATCTTCCCGGGAGCCTGTGCAATGCCAAGCCCCAGGAGCTATCCCCAGGCCCTGGGTCAGGTGTTGGATCCTCAGGAGCAACCCTGGTGCTAAGCTTTCCCTTCACACCAGCTGCAGGGAAATCACCAGTGCCCAACCACCATGGCCTAGCCACCAGATCTGCATCATGACGTGCAAGACCCATCTGCTCAGAGCTGCTCGGTGAGGTGGAGACCTCTCATCACGGGTAAGCTCATCACTCCTGTGGAGCAGGAACAGTGACATACATGGTGCTGTAAATACAATTGTTTAGGACTGATCTCTGTTTTCTTTCTTTTCCTTCCAAAAGAAGAGGCCAGGATCAAAAGCCTTAGCCCAATCAGTCAGGCTTTAATCAAATGAAGCACTTGAGCACATGCCTTATGTTAAGCACATAAAGATTATTGCTGATTTCAAGGAGTTAGCCATGTGCTAAAACAGGGACTTGTATCTGGTTCACAGCAACCTCATATCCTCATGTCTGTTTAACACATACTGCTTCACCCTTTCATTTTGCTTTAGAGTGAGGTGAACATGATGTCCAATCAAAAATAAGCAGATGAAGGTATTAAACAAGAGACTTGTTGTTCTGAGATCAGTTTTAAGCAAAAGAGCAGGTAGAATTTAAGCCCACAGAAAGGCACTGTGTGACTTCGGCTGACTTTGCACTAGGCATCGTATCATGGCATTTAAATAGACCCTTGTCTTCTCAGAACTTCTGTGATAAGTCAGAATAATGTGGTTTCCCAGTCCTTCCATTTCAAATTGGGAGGCACATGCAAGGACTGTACGCATAAAGGCCCAAAAGGGCTGACACTGCACATACAACGAGTGTACCTACATCCAGCAATGATTAGTTTACAAATTAAACGTTTTTGAGATCTTCTGCTTAGCTGGAGGTTAGTGTATATGAGATTTTATAACTGGTTGAATAATATTTATATAGTATTCTATCATCAAAGTTTATTGCTACCTGTAAGACAGCTTCAGCAATCTATTTTCTGGTGAATCCTTGTTTCCACTCCTAAGTTTATGCATTATCTTTATAGTTGTTTCTCTGTTAATGTCACAACCAGTCACTGAATCCCAGTTCCTAAAAGCAGAAATAGTGGTCTGGAAGAAGTCACAGGGTTAACATCCTAACTTAGAGGCTTGGTCTGCCTTTAATTGAAGTGGGTGTCCTCAGCAAGTGGCTTCTCCCATTAGAAATGATTTTCTGCCAGAAATCTATATTCTGTCATACCCAATTATGCACCCTACTAATCAACAGAGAACTTGGTAGCACCCCGACATGGAGAAGTCTGCATCTGTTCTAAATCCTGCCCTTCTAAGCAGGATTATTGCCAAGCACTGTGAAGATTGCTTAGCTGGGTACAAAAGATGCTGTACCCAAGCCAAAAGAGGGAAGTAATTCTGATTTTATTTGAATGAGCTCTTATTTTATCGGATAGAAGGAAGTAATTGAATTATGTACAATAAAATAAGGTTCTGTGTTTTTAAGAAAAACATCAGCAAATACTATCTTGTAAAATCTCTTGAAACAACAGAAGAATACAAGGTTCCTCAGCAGCTCAAATATCTCCAATGCTTTCCTGCTCCTCTGAAAGTAAGTACTACTAGGTGTATTTTAGACTACAGTAGTAGTCTTCTATCAGCTCATTTATCAAGTCTGTCAGGCCTTAAAATGCTTAAGCATATGCTTACTGTTAAGCACATGAGCATTATAACTGATCTCAACAAGACTACTTAAAGTGTTTTGTGTAACATATCTTGCTGTTGTCTAGTCCCCATGTCAGTAGCACAACCATGTATATTGTATTGCTTTCTTGTTTTCTGGTGACGTCCTCAATATTTCCATGTTTATAGGCCACCAGAGTCCCTTGGAGGGACTAGCTCTATCATTGAACTAGAAAAGGTGCTAATGAAGTCCACAAGACAATGAATAGCTTCCTGGCGATGACAGATTGAATAGATCAACATTTTTTGGCTCAGAAAAGAGGTAGCTATGAGAAGTGTGACAGAGGAGATGTGTAAGATAGAGGAGAGGTGGGAATGGTTGTTTGATCCAGGAGGTATTTCATGAAACTATCAGGCAGCAGGTTTAAAATGTAACTTCTTTATAGAAAAAAAGTTCCTTGTTTTTTTTCTACACATCACAGAATCTTAGCACATAGAACATTGTGGCCAGAGGTATAAGTAATTTGAACAGGAATTCAATAATTTCAGGTAAGAATAGTCCACTGAGTACAACCAGATACACAGCTCCGAATATAGATATGACTGCCACAAAGGTGCAGCTTATGGCTGGTCTGCAGGTATTCCTCACGTGTGTGTTATTCTGTAGCCATACCCTGCAGCTGCTTTGCAAATTATATTCTGCCATTTTGGAGTCACTGCGGTGTAGTTTGTTGGGGTTTTTTGTTGGGGTTTTGTTGTCTCTTTTTTTCTTTCAAGATGTTTATTATTCCAAATTGTAGGGTTTTTTGTTTTTGTTTTTGTTTTTTTTTCCCATGGAAATGGAATCAGATCATTCATTCCTCCTTTCTCACATGGTCACAGGACAGTGTCTGAGAGGCTGTTACAAAACTGGGCTGATAGATACAACTTTTAGCAATTCAGGTGAGCTGTTACTGTGCTGGCCAGACTATGGCGCTTTTGATGAAGGTGCCAAATATCTTTACACTCTGCACTGATGTTTACGGGTTTGCTTTGTTTACAGCAGGATGGGAAGCTCCTGAGTATTTCTGAAAGTGAGATGTGTGTTCCCGAACAGAGATTATATAAATGTTGCATCTGCCTAATATACTGTTCCTATCCATGAAGATGTCACGTCGGTATTTTAGCACTCCCTCTGCTCATGCTCATTGTGTTGTGTGGAAGTGGAATAATGTGGCTTACTATGGTTTTGGTTAAGTGCTGAGACTACTTATTGAGCTTATAACTCCATTGTGGTTTTACACAATTATTAACAAGTAAGTGGCTCTCTAGGCTTGCAGTGCAGCTGGGAACAGCTACACAGGCATGGGGGAATCAGTCTACAGACCGAGTTCAGCAGGGTGATGTTACGTGTGCAGCTGGCAGCAGACCTTACCTGGGCTACAGCTATTCTAAGGCTCTGTTCTGCTTTTCCCTTTGCCATCCTGAAATAATTAAATCCAGTGGAGATATTTCACATCTGAGATGTGCTTTCTTATTACTGAAATAATTTGCAAAACTATCTCATTCTTAAGGAAAAAAAAAAAAACCAGAAAAAGAGGATCCAAGTTAGAAAAAGTATGCCTCTGCTTGCAACAAAGTCCTTTCAATCTGCATTTAAATAAAGGTATTGACTATGTAAAATGCAAGGCTGCCCAAGGCAGAACATAAATAGTGTTTGCCAGGTATAGTGTTTGATGTGGGCTTCCACATAAGGTATTGAAGGCACACATCGGCAAATCCTGAACCTGCCAACTCTTTCCTGTGCAGTGTCACTCCAGTCTAGTTAGAGTGTATTTAGAAAGTAGCTAAACACACTTTTGTGGAAATCATTAAATAACACAGCAATTCATACATTTGTAGCAGACAGCCTCTAATGCACATTATTAACTGAAAATAAAATCTCAGCATTTATCTTATATGTTATCTTTAAAAAAAATCAGATGCCCAGTATGACTGAGAATATAATACTCTAAAGTTTAAGACTGGTTTGTAAACACAGTCCCTAGTGTCTACTATTGATCTTTTGCTATTTTAATGCATTTTTACTGACCGACATGTCCTGTGGTAAAGAATATTGCCTAAATTAGTTATCTGATTGGTTCTTTTGATTAATGATAGGACTGTGCTTCATTACACATGACAACATGATCAGAATAATCACTGCAGCCATAGAAGTTGGGACTGGCATTTTTTATTCCTTCATTTTTAAAGTTCATTTATAAAATTATTTAATGTATACGTCCTAAGTTGTAATTTATTTACATGACACTTTTTTCGATGGGAACTGTTGTACTGTGTCACAAATGGCTAAGAAAACAAGGTAAACTAGATGTACAAATCAATGTCTTCTGGCTCAAGGGGAAAAAAACATAATCAAGATTCAAGAGCTGACCTTGTCCAAAGTCCAACTTGTCACACAACAAACAGTGAGGTGCCCAACAAATCACTGGGATCAGCAGGATGTATTCAAAGGAATGCTTAAATGATATTATTCCTTGCTGAAGTTCTTAGCAAAACTTCAGGAATAGTGTGTGTTTGGGCAAAATCTGCCCAGGACCTATGTGCCATTGGGTCCCTGGGGTCAAGCACAGGGCAGGCGCACTGTAGCAGGAGGAATGCCTCCCCAGGACACCCCTGCTGAGCTGCTGGTGGGGCCGTTGGCCTTGAGCAAGCAGCGTCTCCATCAGATGCTTCACAGTGTTTCTGACAGCTCTTCTCAGATGGGGCCATTCCAGGGCAACTAACCTGCAAACCCACACAAGGCTGCAGACAGGTCCCCAGAGCAAAAAACGTTTCTTGATTAAACCCCAGAGCCAATCTGAGCAAATATGAGCAACTTGCAACTGTATACACATTTGACTATCTCCGCATAGAGGACTGAGGCCAGATGTGTTGCTTAGCGTCGTCTTATCGTTGTGATATCTGCCATAGTTTATAGCACCTATACATGCTTTGAGGTTCTTGATTGCTTTTTAGTAGGTCATTCTGGGATTGATCTGTTTGAATTTATAAGGACATGCATGCCACCTTATGTCATGTTGATGAATGATTCAAAATTTTAAATGGCAATTCAACATTTAATGTTTTGAAAAATGTTTAAATGGTGTCATGCACAGAATAAATGGCAGCTTTCATTTTCTTTCTTCAAAATTCCCTGCCAGCCTGTTTACATGATGTTGACAGACATTTTAGCGTTTGCCAGAGAAATAATGTGAAGGGTTGGATACTTGCCATAAAATGGTTTCCTCTCTATGGCAAGTGTGGAAACAAATGTGTGCATGTACAGTACATACACACACATATATTTTAAACATATTTCCAAACAAAAAATTGTTTGTTTGCTGTTACAACTACAGAAATGTATCTCCTAGCAGGACTAACTCCAAGAGGGGTAGAAACTCAGAGCTCAGAGGAGTCAGAGCCCAACTGACTCCTGACCAAGCCTGGCTCATGGTGTACAATGTGATACATTCATTGCAAAGCTCAGGAAGAGTCTTGCTGGTCAGCAGCTAAGCAACCTTAATTTCACCCCCAAATTATAGTAAATTCTGATACGACAGAAGAATGCATTTACAAATGGAATACTTCATGTGTCGATATAGTTCTTATTGTACCTTTTTGATTATGCTCTGTCTGCTTTAAGACTTTATTGTACTGGCTCCATATAACACATTATCTGCATATAAAAGTAAATGTCTATACAGATTTAGGGCCCAATCCTTTACATACATATGCACTTTAAATGGACCTCAGCATTGGTGCAATAGATTTTCCTCCTGGGATTGCAAGAGGAAGGCTGATATTTGTTGTGTGTAGTAAATGTGAAAGTTTAATATGTCAATAATTCCATTTCCATGGAATAACTATGGATTTAGGATGTTGTGCTGAGTTAATTTTAGCTTGTGTTTAGACATTCATTTTGTGACTAACAACATTTGTCTAATTATGGTGGCATACCAAGCTTTTGTTTCCTGGGAAGAGATTGCTATTGTCAGAAACATGTTTAATCATGGTTAAACACCCTTTGACTTCTCATGCTGGTTCTAGCTATATAAAAGGCTCTTTGGTGTTACCTTCACATGTAGGTCTCAGAAGCATTAATAATTCTTCTATGAAAGCAATTCTGAATGATGGATTGATACATTGAGTTGATGATTTTTATATTCCAGGTTTGTTTTGTTACTAGCACATTAGAAATTGTGACTAGTCAATGAAATGTCAGCACTTCAGGGCTTTCTGAATCAGGACCTATCTTAAAAGCAGTTGCAAAATACTGTATGGGTCACTGAGTTTTATTAGAGGTCTATGAAGTATTTAAGGACATTGAAGGTTTACACCGTACTTAAAAAGTAAATTTTTAATTAGTAGATGCATGAATAGAAGAGAAATTTGTTTTGTTTTGTTTTGTTTTGTTTTGTTTTCCTGGAACTGATGAATATGTTATATGTAGAACATGCATCTTTTGCTTCCAAAAGAGGAATTGATGCAATTTTCTATTCAAAAGTTGTTCTCTATCAATACAAGCAGATAAACTGGTTACACTAGTCTGTGTGTATATGTATGTGTTACTTAAAAGTTTACCAATAGATACAGTAGTTTTTGGAGCTTGTTGTATTGTACTGCAACCTTTTATACAGTATAGGATTAGAGCATGTAAAAGTGATGTTGAATACGCAAGTTATAAGTTAATCTGATTAAACGAATGGAGAACTGCCCAATGCAATCAATTAGAATATTCAACAACTTGGTGTTGAACTTGAAGGAAATTATCACCTTGAGGCTGCCAAACCCATGATACAACTATGCATTTGCAATAATATTTGCCTATTTAGCATTAAAAAACATAGATATATAGAGTTTTTGTAATGAAGTAAGATTAGTCCATCAAGGAGAGGCTTGTTAGAACTGGAAATGCAACGATCTCTGCTGTATAGGCATGTTAAATGTTGGATGAAGGATTTTAGAGTGTTTCTTACTCATAATGCGTATTTTTTAAAAAAAGTAAATGCAAAGACATCTATATTATTTTATCATTTTATTATTTGTTTATTTTCACTAAAAATAAAATGACTTGATTTAAGTGCGTGATGCTATTTACTTGTATTTTAAAGCCTCGAATAATATTATACAGTAGATTGAAATGCATACTTATGTCTTTTTCTTTCATTGGACAGCTATGCTAAAGCAAATAAAATCAAACGCATACATTCCCTTTCAGTGGCTTACAAACTGTAAGTGATGGGAGGAAAAAGCCGCAGCCATTCCACTGAATTCTATTATTGACAACAGCAGAAGTAAAAAAATTAGAAAACAAATCCCTTTTTAAATAAAATGAAGTAAAAGACCTACATTGCTTGGAGGAAATGCTAATTGAAAATACCTTGCTAATGCTAGCTAGTCACAGGAAGGAAACATTAAGTTATTATTTTTAATAATGTTTACAAGTATATCCAGCCATTTCCAGCCAGTGAAAAATGTTAGCCTTGGTAAAATGTGGCAGTGCTACTTTTCACTGGTGATGCTGCTCATCTTCTCTCTGATAGCAATCATTAATTTTATTTTTTAACCCAGTCTTCAAATGAAGACAGATGAGCAGGAGAGTTTTAAATGCAAGCTGCTTATGTTCAGAAAAATGGCTGCTAGATTACAGATCACTGTGCCTGAGCTGAGTCCAGTGACTGTTTGGAAAGGAGGAGAAAAAAAAACAAACAAGCATTAGGTGAGCGGCAAAGAGGCAGGCCTGTGAGGAGCTGTGAAGGCAAAGCGTGTGTGTGTACAGGGGTGCGTGTCCCTGCATGTGTTTCGGGACGCAGAGGGGAGGAAAAGGAGGACAAGGGAAAGGAGTCTTGCACAACGGTACAGCAATCTGATTCATTTCCTAATTGCTATGGAGACCCACAGATACTGTTATTGTTAATTGCTCTTGATAATTTTAATGTTATGTTTTAATATTTATTTCTCATTAGCACTAAGAGGATTGTTAGAGACCAAAATATGTAATATATCACATCACTGGTAGCAGCATCCTGCATCCTTTTATTTCATCTGATGACATCTTTTAATGTCATCAGAGTTGTCTTTTTAGTCAAGTGTCAATGAGCACAATGTAATATCTGCATCTTTTAAGCTGTGATTTTTAGTATCTGACAGTTTTACCTTGATCGTTTCTTACCACAGACACACCGAATTTATCCTCAGAGTCCTAATGCTCACAAGACTGAAGCTTTCAAATTTGGTCCTGCCCACGGTGAGCTCGTGACTGATTATTCGGATACACCCTTTCCTGGGTACTATTTCTGTATTATTTGAAAGGAAGAGGCGGGTTGGGCAATGCATTCATAACATCAAGAGGTAGTTAAAAGGCTCCTCATTTAGTGGAGTAGAGAGTTGATTGATGTCTGACCTGCAGAGACGGTCCTGCACTGCTGACACATTGCCTTGGACAGACCTCCCAAACATCCTTTCTGCATCCCCACTGGTGGCCGAACCCCACCAGGTAGAAGCTGGGGTGTCCCTGTGTGGCCCGGTGTTGCTCATGTCCCGTTCAAGGGGGATTTTTAAACTAAAAGTCAGGAACTGATTAGGTCAAGTCTGAACTTTGCTGTGAAAGGATAGAAGGAGAGATTTTTGGACCTCTAACTCCACTCAGATACAGGAGTCTGCTGCCTGCAGTCAGTGAGAGAAGTCCCTGTAGCTCCTCTAAAATGCAATTTTTGATCAGTTCTTATAAGGAGCTTTGCTGGCTCAGAGTTTGAGTAAAGACAGCATCAAACATGCCTCCTCTATACTTCAGGGTTTTCTGCCAGCCCAACTGCTCCTGGGGAGTGACCTTGTCTCTAGGAATTAGGCCTTTCGTTACAGTCCCTTGTAAGGAGTTGAGAGAGGATTAATTGGTTTGCTCACTGCAGTTTCTGGAAGTATCGCACATTTTTCAGTGGAAGATGACTCTGGAAGTACTTTCCTATGGTGAAACAAATCCCTGCCAAAATAAAATGATGAATCCTGAATATTACTGGCAGCATTTCATGCCAATTTTTGAACAGTTCGTGTCTATCTGCACCTCCACTGCACAAATTCAGTGAGTTTAATGCCCAGCTGTCAGTGTTTTACTCCTTAGCTGACCATCAGTATGGAAGCACAGGTGCAAGTGTCCTAAACTCCCCCAGGCCTCACGTGGGAGACATGAACCAGGCTCAGCAGAAACCCACTGCGCCATCAGGGCAGATGCACATCTCGCATTTGAAACCCTGAGACTGAGCATGGCTTCTGTTAAAAAATGTTTATACGGAATGTACAGCAAAGGTGGAATGTTAATTATGTCTTTTTTCCCTCCACAATCACAGCACCTCCAACTGGGATATCACTAAAAGATCTGAATGAAATTTTTTTAAGGTTGACCAGGATAGCCTTGTCCTTGTGGTGGGATAGCATCCCCATCCACACCTGGTAGAGGGCAAGCAGACATCCTGTTGACCCAGGTGAGTTTTGACTGTCTTGGTACCCAAGGTGGAAGATGCTCTGCCTTTGGCAGCAAGGAGGGCAGGGCCCAGCTGGCCGGGGAGGTTACTGCCTCTCCTAGGGCCAACAGCAGCCAGAAGAAATGTCTTTGGTGCCTGTCCTTGAAAGGCTGCAACACCTGAGAGATGCCTTACAGCTCTCAGCATCTTTATATGTTAGCGATAGGAGTGAATTGAATTAACCCATGGATGTTCAATGCCTGTTCTAACTCTTTCCATGCTTAGCTGAAAAGAGGGGTTGCTTGGTGCAAAACCAGACCTTGCAAGGCAAAACCATCTTCTGGATATGACAGGTCCTGGGTGGCAGTGGCTCACCTGCATTTCTCAGAAGGTAAGTGCAGAGGTAGAGAGAAAGTTGGAGAGTGGTGGGAGGGGTGCTGGGAGCTAACAAAGGCCTTCAAAGTAAGAGTGATGTTAGAGGGTGTCAGGAGGCAGAAGGTGCCAGCTGCCTGACAAAAGAAATATCATTACTCACTATTAAAGAACACTCCAGATGCTTGATATAGTCATGGGTGTTCTTCTGAAAATTCTTTTAGCAAAGCTCCTCGCCTGCCTGCAATGTTGTTTTCTGGAGTCAGGGCCAAAATCCATGAGCTTTTGTTCAAGCAAATAGAGCATGAATCTCATGAGTAAGAGCCAGTCTTACCAGCTAATGCTGCAGAGTGGTGGTTGCCTCTTCAAAATACTAAAATCCTCTTCACGTTGTCTTATTCCTCTGGGACATCATTACTAACGGGGACAGATTGTGCAGATACTCTCTCAGCAGTCCAGGGTGGGATGAACATTTGCTCCAGGCACTCTCCAGTGTTTCTGCATCATAGATCTCTCTCCATTTCCACTCTTTTCCTTGCCTTTATAACAAGCTAATGGGCGACTGTTACTCATGCCTAGAGATGCATTTGTATCAAGAAAAATGGAAGCATGAAAAAATGAAAAAGTTCATCTGTTAACTTTCATTGGCAGAAGTGTTATAGCAAATTGCACTTGGACTGTAGGACTCTCCCTAGATTTTACAAGTGTAGGGGTGACTGAAACACAATAGCAAAAAAATGGTGTAAAAACAGGACTGCTGAAATTAAACAGGTTGAAAGTTGTCTGGCAGCTCCAAATACAGCAGAGAAGTATAGCCCTAGAGTGCAGCAAATTTAATCTTTGAACAGGTTTATTGTTTTATCAGGTTTTTGTTTAAGAAGGGTTTCATTATATATAACATAGAGATAAATTTTTGCATAGCAGATTTATTCAACAGGTTTATTCTTTTAACAACCCTCATTGTATTTCAGCAGTTGGTGTGTGGGGTCTTATACATCAAGCAAGTTTATTACTTTATCAAGTGTGAATTTTAAGAAGTTTTCCTAATAATAGAAGATGTGTGGAGATTTATAGGCGGCACATTGTTCTATTCAGTGTTTGAGCGGTTTTACCTAATGTAAGCTACATTGTAACTACATGACAATGCTTCTAGAAATGGTGGTAATTGTGCTGTAACTCATACTATCTTCCCACCACTGTAATAGATCTCACTTTGCTGTCCCAGTGTTTTAAAAACCCTTAAAAGTCCAAGTACTACTACCCTGACTAAATTGTCTCTGTAAATTAGAAGAACAAAGTGAGGTAAAAAGCAGTATTGACATTAGTAAGTAAATGGACTGTGCTAAGTTGTTTTGATAAAAATTCGGTACTTCTGTACTAGAGGAATCACAAAGTCTCCTAGATGGGATGGAGAACTTGCTTCGGCATCAGCAACAGGGACCTAGCAATGTTTGGTGTCATTACAAATTTTTGATCCAAGAATTTTCTTCCAAAAATATCCATTACTGATTATTAAATCCAGAAATCAGGTTTGGAAGTTATATCTTCCAGAGGGAATGGCATAAAAATTCCAGCTGTCCCTGATTTGTGGCTCTTGCTAAAGAAAGTAATTAAAGAATACTTGGGGTTTATGACATTTTTAGGATTGTTTTAATCTTTCTTCTTGGAAGGCGAAAAGTAATATTAAAAAAACCTTTGAGACGTAAAGTCAGTTAATATAAATATTATTATTTGTACTCTTACTGCATACATTTCAAATCAAACTTAATCTCACTGATTTGTTTTAATGACAAAAGAAAGATCTATCACAAATTTCTTCGTGTTGTGAAGTAGCAATTAACTTGTAGAGCTGCTTTGGTGTTTGCTGATTAAATGTTTTTTCTCAGAAAATGCTGATTCATCAAAACTAGCCTGTTTATAGATAAAATTTAATTTATTTGTCTCAGAAATATTGGAGGAAATCTTCTGAAATTTTGTTGAATGAAAACTGTAGGTCTGTAGTTTAGGTTAAAAGGACTTCCTTTAGAAACCTAAAACAGAATTTAAGTGTTTTAGAATGAATAGTTTATTTGTTTTGTACTGGGTTATTTTTCCTTTTTTTTTTTTTTTTTTTTTCACTTTGATTTATGAGTACATTTGAGATTTTAGGTTTCCATGATGGCTTAGTACGAGACATTTGCTGTGACTCAGATTTTTACAGATGAGAGGAGTTTTCCTCCTAGCACTACTGTCACAGAAGTATCAAAAGTAAGACTATTCCACAGCAAAATATGCAACAGCATTTTTGCATTATGATGCATCTAATCTGCAACTTTAATCTTTACCTATAACAGTTTTTGTTTTCCTGATATCTTTACTTACATGAGTAGTCCTCACTCAAGGAAAGGTAAAACCTATTCATGGCTAAGGAATACATGCAGCAAGAAGTGCAAGGCTGGAGCTTTTATTGGCAAAGTTACTGTAGTATATATTGTCTTGCTGCTCTTTCATATTAAAACTTTTCTGAGCAGTGGGATGCTGCCATCTTGAATGTGAAAGTTACTGGGTTTGTTTATTTTGTAAGGGAACATTAGCCATGTCCTAGCATAGAGCTGATATTTAGATTTTTAAAACCATTATTGTGAACATATGATTTAATAAGGTATGATAGATATAATAAAATAGGTGTACTTCTATGTGCTAATCATATAGTTCTTTTCAGTGATTCTAATATCAAAGTTCTGACTTTTGAAAGACTAATTTGATTGACATCTACTTGATATTCTGTGATGACTGACATAACCTGTGTGGTTGACAGGTGCATTGGGTGTTCTCTACAGCTATAGATAGACTTCTAAAGGTAATTGTACGGTTTAGATAAAATCTGCAGTTCCTCCCAATGTAACTGTTACATCTGGCAGCTCTCAACTGATGAAATATTCTAGCATAAGACCACTTTAAAAAAAAGAGGCTGACACTTTAAATGAACAGTGGATCTGATAAATTCAGTGAGAGTTCTGTCATTGCCTTTAGTGTGGCCAGGAGCTATGGCAGATCTCCCACTTTGAAGGGACTTGGGTAGACAGGGAATTGGCACTTTACCTTGCTCCTGCTTCCCAGTCACAGCTGGGTTGTGCCCTGTGCTTTCCTCCTTCCCCTCTTGACTGGGTGTAGTTTGTCTTTATACCAAATACTTTTAATTTGATAGTTTGGGTCCCAGTGGGCCAAACCCACCTTTATGTTGACTTAGTTCCATTAGCTTCAGTGAGGTTATTTCTGTCTTCAAACAGATGAGTTGGCATAATAGTTAGGCAAAATTTCTGTAGCATTTTTAGTCTGGGGGTGGGAGGGAGATGTTAAGTATTTCTCTGTGTTTTTAAAAAGTGAGGATCTTGGAGCCAGGTGTTTCCTATTTGTTATGAACATTTGTTCCACACTTCAAGAAAGGCATTGGTAAGTTTGTGCTAAATTGTGGGGTTTTTTTTTGGAATCCATGTTTTTAATTTAACAGGTAGGTCTGAGAATGGCAACCTCAGTCCTCCAGTTTGTAAGACTACTAAGAAGCCAATGCTGTTGAGTTCCAGTATGGCGTTGGTGGTGCCTTTCTGCTTGAGTTGTTAGTTGAATCTTAGTGATTCGGTGTTCTCCCTCATCCTGAATCATCTTAACTATTGGTGCCTTCCTTGAAAGTATTGACATATCTAACTTATGTGTGGATCTCGTTCAGTGGCTCTGGTATATAAGGTGTAGTGGTGGAAGCAGACAGTGTTACAGCAGCACTGTCACCAGCCTGGTACTGTCGCTTCTCCACTGCTGTGTAACCTTCCTTCTCCCACACTTCTAAATTGCTCTATGGAGATGATCCATTAACAATCACAATAAAGCTTGAACGTTTGAATAACCTTTGAAATTATTGACAAATCAGCCCCAATGGACTGCCTAAGAGCCTAAATGTAGAACAAGAGATCGATGACAATGCTGCAGAGACAGGATCCAGACTGCAGAAGCAAGGGGATATGTCATGATTTTTGTATGCTGCCACTGGAGCACAAATACAGCAGGAAAGATGCACTGTTTGAGTGGGCCCTGCTTTTCTTCTCATGTTCTTTTAGCACATTAACTTCACCTGGTGCTTTCTCACAGTGGGGCCTGGGCTTGTCATGAAGTTTGGAAGTGACAAGCTGAAGCCACCAAGGGTTATAAGCCAGCGAGAGCTTGCTTGAAGTTTGTGTTGCTTGAACCAGGAAACTCCAAGCGTACCTTGTCATCTCAGCAAATTCACCCACCATGTAAGGAATTCACTCCAAGTGAATTGTGTGATCCCTGCTGCCATCACATAGGAGCATCTATAGTCTAAAATTTCAGACACAAACTAGCCTCATATTATTTCCACTTTGCAACTGGGGAAGAAACAGTGCCTTCAGAATTGCAGAAGAAATCTGTTTTAAAGCCCAAGTCCCCAGTGTTTGAGTCAAGTTTCTGTGTAATTTTTCTTCTTTCAATTCTGGTGAGAACCAAGGTACTTGAGTTTAACCATTTTCAGAAGAGCAGGAGCCCTTGGCCATCAGCAGGGCTACGCATGAGGGGCACATTTAATTTTTTCACTCTCAGATTTTTCTGGGCCATCCAGGTGGTTTGAAGCCAATGTGCACACAGTTAAAAGCTGCGTAACAAAGCTAATTTATTAATGGCTGTTACCTCACATTCTTCAGGAAGAGGGTTATTTAGCAGAGTTTATGAATAAAGCTTAGAAGTTTGGTGGAATAATGCTCCTTTGAGCACCACTATTTTCTTTTACCAGATAAATGTATCCCACCCATGTCTGTTTGGCATAACAGTGACCTCTAAAGGCTCGTTAGATTAATGGTATCTCCAGAGATATATCTGGCTTTAATTCTTATTTAAAGGTAGATGTGTGGCTCTGTATCAGGTGTTACCCCCTTCATGCTGAGCACATCTTTAGAAAGGTCAGCTCTTGGAAAGATCTGAAAGCCTGCTCCTTTTCCCTTGTGCTGTATAAAGGCACCTGACCTTTCAGTGATCCTAATTTCTCTTCCTTTCCTCCTCCCTCCACCCTCCCTCTAGCCTATTATTTATTGAAGTGGAATGGACCTCCCCCCCCCTTTTTTTTTTTTTTTCTCAAAATAGTTTCTAAAATAAGTGACCAAAGTCAGTGATGACACAAGTTAAAATCCAGGTTACCTTGATATTTCACCAGAAGCCTTCTCTTTTTCAGAGCAATCCTGTCATGTAAAATTTGGAGCTGCATGTATTGTGCTCTGGCTTGCACCAGGATAAATCAGCTAATGCAATTCACTGAGCTCACTCCCCAGAGCCTACCAGCAGCGTACCAGCCACTGCAGCTCATGCCTACCAAGTGCTGGGATCCAAGGAGAACCACTAGAGTACCCAGCCACTCTGCTTTTCTGTAAGAATTGAGATTCATACCTAATCCTCATGTTTGTGAAGTAAATCTCCTTGATGCCAGCTGGGATGCAGACTGATTCTGGAGTCTGCTGCAGCAGAGGCTTTGAACTCACCTTACTGCCAGCAGGCTGCTGGGATGATGGTGAACCTGAGTTTGCTCCTGCTCAGCAGAAGGTGCGGGTCTGGTCCTGGCTCCCCAGATCCCTACAGGAGATGGGCAATGTCTCCATCACCATAAGCAGGATGTTGTGGAGAGATGCGGCCCACACCTGGTCAAGGAGGTATTGGAAGGGGCAGAGGAGATAAAGTTGGGCATGGAGAGAGCAGGTGTTAAACCACGTTTGATTTCTTCCTGACTCTGCTCTCAGGAACCAAGCTGTGTCTGAGCAGCAGTGCCTTGAGCACCTTCAATGAACCAGGAACCAAGGGGCCTGAGGACTTCAAATGTGCTGGCAGCATGTGGGAACCCATGGCTATTGGACAGAGATGGAAGGGCATGCTCCCTACGTTATTTTTAGTAGATTGGTGCATTTAAATGCATGATGGGTTTTTTCACTTTAATTAAAACCTATTTTTCAGATACTACTGCCAAGAAATTGGAGTTTGGTTGGGGTGGTTAAAGATGGAAAGAAGAAGAAGGAATAAATCCCAGAGGAAGAGGTAAAGGAGGATAATGGGTTAGTGGGGGTTGAAATAAAGCAGAGGAAGTGAAGTGTAAATGTGAGCAAAGGGGCAAAGTGAGAAAGGGGACAGAGAAGACCTGGAGGAAATAGGAAAGCCTGAAGTAATTGAAGGATTTTAAAGAGAGCTGCAATGGACAGCAGGCAAAATTTGAAGCAAAACCTGTGACCCTACCTAGACACCTTAATTATCACTGTGGCTTTCCAGCCGCAGATTGTACGTCTCCTGTTCAATTGACTTGCTGTCCCTTTCCCCAAATCACTTTACCTGTTTCTAAAGGGAAGTTTTTTAGTTTTTCAGTTTGGTGGTTTGTTTGTTTGGTTTTTTTTGTTGTTGTTGAAAAGTGACATGGTTTTGGTAAAACTCATTTTCTGTTAGCGAGAAGCTGGTTAGCTGTTTGGTTGGCTCCACTTTCCTGGGAATTAGCACTAATTGTTTTTTTTGTTCAAATCACTGCACTGCAGGATCATGTCTTTCTTGCTAAAATAAGACTAAATCCAACTGCAGTTGGAGGTACTATCCCTGCCTGGGCTGTTCAAGTTCTTACCTTTTTATCATGAACATCTTTGCCCTTTTTGTATGGTCCTGATGGCACTCTTTGCTTGACAGTTTTCTTCCCAAAGGGTCATTCTCTTCCAGTCAGCGGGGGATTTGCTGCTTGCTTTTCTATGGAGCTGGGTTCAGCTGGGATTAATAACAAGGTCTTTTTATTCAGTTTGACTAAGTCAGCCATAGCAAGATTGAGTGAAGCACATTACAGATAAAATTGTATTTCCAGAATTTTGGTTTGGACCTCACAAGAGCACCCTTTTGCCCAGGTTTGGGAAAAGGACTTGACTCAGAACAATGAGATTCTGCTGGAGATTTATCACGTGCCTGGTGAAAGGAGCTGGAGAATTATCTTATATTGCTCAAAAAGAGCACATGATACATGCAAAGCTGTTCAGAAACAATATTAGCCAGACTCATTATTAAAAACCTTCTACAATTCAAAGTGTGACTGCAGACAAAAACCTAGCTTGAGAGGATGGGAAGGAAATGAAACACCCTTTGCTTTAAAGTACCCATACAAAAATGTTGAGAGAGACAACTAGCTCCAGTTTACAGAAATAAAACCAGTGGCTGAGAGATCTGAGGAAGAAGATGCTGTTCAATTTGCTTAGTGAAGTACATCTGTGTCTGAGGAGCACGTTCACCCCCCGGACGTCCTGCCCAAGGAGAGCCGCAAGCCCCTACGCATGTCAAGGGTCCCCCACTATGGTGTCAGCTCTGTGTGTAGCCACAGGCAGTATCGGGAAACATCAACGAGCTGTCATGCCAGGAGCTGGCAGAGGACAGCACAGGATGAAGTTGCTGGGGGTTTTGCCTGCATAAGGGCTGGGGAGGTGTAGGGTTTGCCTCCGTGTGATTAGCACTCCCTGTGACCAGGGGCACTTTGGATGTATCTCGCTGTGTTTATGTTTTTGGTTCTTATAATGAAAATGAGATCCCTCGTGTAGCCCTCTGCCATTTTGCACGTCAAAC